>NW_018393870.1:71197-76389 GCF_900095145.1 Mus pahari | reverse complement strand
GAGAGAGAGAGAGAGAGAGAGAGAGAGAGAGAGAGATTTACAATTCAAAAGAGCTAAAGGTATAGTTAACAGTGAGAGACTAAAATCATGCAGGTGTCCCCTCTTACAATCTGTTCTCAGTATGGCACTAGAAGTCCTAACTAATTGGGAGAAAAAAGAGCTAAATGCTTCCAGACTGGACATGAAGGCGCTAAGGAGTATCTACCTGTATATGACACAGTAGTAAACTTAGAAAACCCTGAAGAGTGCAGCAAATGGTCTCAGGAGTAACAAAGTGAGTATAAAGATACACTTCAAGAAAAGAAATATCAGCAAGCATCGAAAACTCTCAGTTTTCAACTATGTTTAGCAACTATGGTGTGACAATCAAATTCAGAGAACCACTTCACTGTCAGCAACAGCAAACATCTCAGCCAAGGGGTAGAGATCTGAGATGGAGAACTGCAGAGAGGGGAAAGAAGCTGAAAAGGTCACAAGTAATCGGGAACACACCTGTGGTCACTGATTGTAAGAATTATAATGTTCACACTAATCAAAATGTCTTACAGACGCTGTGATCTCTCTTAAAAGTCTCAGTTTATTCTCCGTAGAAAAAGAAGAGATAAATATGCAAGTCTACACTAAAATATTAAAGCCCCCATGTAATAAAATATCTCATATATATATATATATATATATATATATATATATATATATATATGAGAGAGATTTGATTATATGTGTATCTCTGCACCACCTTCTTGTGGATAATTGTCAGCCACCACCACGTGACCACGTGATTACTGGGTCTTGAACCAGAGTCCTCCGCCAGAACAAGTGTTCTTAATGGCTGAGCCATCTCTCCAGCTGCATTCAATGTATTTTGAGAATGAACACAGCAGCAAAGGGGCCATGAACGGAAGATCGGGTATTGTGTCACAGTGACACAGACTGGGAAACAGCTCATTACCATCCAGTGCTGTGTCCTCAACTTTGTTCTCTGGAAGAACATGCACAGCACTCCACCACTTCAAAAGCAGTAAAATGAACTGGCTTATTTAAATGGACAATGGATATTCACAGCCTAGGCATTTCCACAAAATAACATATGACCAGCAAAAATGTAAAAAAAGAAAAAAAATGTTCACTTCACAAAACACCAGGAAAATGCAAGTCAAAATCTCGAAGGGTTTGAACAGAGAATTCAGTGAGAGAAGTGCTTGCTGCCTAAGCCTGACAAACAGAGGTGAGCTCTCTAGCATTCCTGTAAATCCCATGCCTGCTAGTGTGGGTATGGAACCCTAGCACTGTTTGGCAGAGACATGTACATTTGGTAGACTCATTGGCAAACAAGTCTAGCTGAAATGCCAAAGGGCAGGTACACTGAGAGATCATATCTCTAAAACAGAGAGAAATATTTTCATCATTGTATAGAATTGGAATCAGGGACTTGAGCACAAATTCCAGTCTAGGAATAGTTTACACAATCTGGGAGAATTTTTTTTTAAACTTCTCTAATGAATTGTCAAAACTCTGAAAGGTGAGAGTCTTGGCTACTGAGGAGTGTCTCCAGGTAAGAAAGCAGGGCCAAAGACATAGAGCAAATCAAAACAAGAGCTACTGGGCAAGATCGCCCATGGGGATGAAAACACTCGCCCCCAAGCATGATGGTCTGGGTTCATGTCAACCTGACAACAAAATCAACTTACAGGAGTGAACGTCAACTGAAAAGATGCCTCCATATGATCACAATATTTAGGACAAGCCTGGAAGTCATTTTCTTTATCAGTGGTTGATGTGAGCAGGTCATTGTGGTGGGTGCCATCCCTGGGCTTGTGGTCTTGGGTGCTATAAGAAAGCAGGCTGAACAAGTTGTGAGGAGCAAGCCTTATAGTAGCACTTCTCCATGGCCTCTATCTCAGCTCCTGCTTCAAGGTTCTGACCTGGTTGAGTTCCTGCCTGGCTTCCTTGGGTAGCCTGTGCCTGGGGATGCTTAAGCCACATAAACCTGCTCCTTCCCAAGTAGCTTTGGCCATGGTGTTTCATAATAGCAACAGAAACACTAAGACACATGACACCTGAGTTCTAGCCCAGAACCCAGGGGATGGACTGGACACTCAGGAGAGGAAATAGATCTTCAATAGGCTTCTGAGAGCAGAACAGAGGAAAATCTGTGGATGCAGCATCTTAGCATGGACAGATGACTCCACAGTGGCAGACCTTGTAGCTTGACAGCAAATGGACTTGTAAGAACTTGATAGGGTCCAATTCAGATGGGCTCTTGTAACCTAGAGTTTTGAGGGAGGAGAAGATAGACCCAATCTCCCACATTAGTGTGAGGAGGTGGTTGAAAAGGATTGTGGAGCTCCCCGTGTCCTTGATTATCAGTGAGATAAACAATGAGATAGACAATGACTCTCTGCATCCAGTAAGGTCCATGACACAGTAGGACTGTAAACACTCAGGGGCAAAAAGTGTACCTGAGGGAAGAGTGGGCACAAGTAGGTTCTGAGTGTGTGCTTCATAAGATCTCTTAAGAGAGATGAGTCTGGGGTCTGCGATATGGCTCAGTGGGTAAGAGCAATGGCTGTTCTTCTAGAGGATGGGGGTTCAAATCCCAGAACTCACACAGTGGACCCTAACTTTCTGTAACTCCAGTCCTGATATCTACTTGAATCCTCCAGCAACACTGCGTGTACGTGGTGCTCAGACAAAAATAAGTGAGTACATAAATATTTTGTTAATACTGTTAGATTTATCTGATAGGGGAAGTGAGGACATGGCAGGTGCTTCTTAGGCCGGAGAAAGGTAAAGAAGAGTAGCAGGATTAAGTTGATCCCACAGAGAAAATAAAAAAGGAAGAGACGGAGAGGCCAATACAGGGAAAGGAAAAAGGAAAAATACCAGTATGGACGCTGAAAAAGCCACAAGGACTCACTTTATTAACCCTGTATGAAAAATGAACAAATGAGCAATCATGTTATAACACATGCAATTCAGTGTATAAATAAACATATATGTTTTTAATGAGCTTTTCCCTTTTGAGTTGATAGCACTCCACACTAGAGGCTGCCTACTAAAAACCCTAACACTGAACAAGAGAAGCATCCTTAAAGGGTGTTAGTCAGTGCTGAATACGAGACTTCCAAAACATCCAGCCTATGGCTGTTGCCCTAAAGAACTGGAAGGTAGTAGGTCTCTATTGCTGAAGATACCATACCCTTCAGACATGGGGTTATGGATCTCCTTAGCTGGAACTGACCTGAAGCCTCCTCCCTGAGGACTTTGATGCCACCAAAGGTCATACAAGCTTCCAAGAAGTGAAGGAACCAGCAGTCCTCCCAGGCATCATACCTATGAACCACAACAATGACCAGCATGGGTGCAGTAGTGGCACAAACATCTTTGTGGTAACCAACAGCTTTCTAGATGAACTTGAGACATGCTCAACAAGATGGATACAATGTCTGGTCCTGGAAACCTAGCTAACTAATCATACTAGGATTATACTAGTTATTGGCGGTTGTTGGTGGAGAATCTACAAGCACTGCTTTACTTGATCAGCATACTCCCTAGCATCCATCTATGAACATTTGTCTTTATACACACAGACAGATAACTGTGGTCTTTAACCCTCATCAGGAAAATTCTCTTTACTATAGAGACCACTACAGAAAACCACAACCAATCCT
Source organism: Mus pahari (assembly GCF_900095145.1). Taxonomy (NCBI): domain Eukaryota; kingdom Metazoa; phylum Chordata; class Mammalia; order Rodentia; family Muridae; genus Mus; species Mus pahari. The sequence continues at coordinate 72,718 of NW_018393870.1, read as the reverse complement.
ACTCAGAGTTGTGCAGTTCCGTCAGGTATTAGTTATGATATTCATTGCTGTGAAGAGATATCATGACCAGGGCAACTCTTACAAAGGAAAACATTATTATCATCATAGCAGGAATCACGGCACTTCCCAGGCAGACATGGTGCTGGAGAAGGAACTGCGAGTTCTACATTTTGATCTTATTGCATCCAGAGGAGACTCTCTTCTACAGGCAGCCAGGAGGAGGGGCTCTTGAGCACTGAATAGAGCCTGAGCATAGTAGATGACTTCCCAAGTCCATCTCCACAATCACAAACTTCCCCCAACATGGCCACACCTCCTCCAATAAGGTCACACCTCCTAACATTGACACTCCCTATGGGCCATGTATATTCAAATCATCACAAATCCCAATGAGTACATCTACAGAACACTCCTACACCTAAGGCTCAGAGAACACTGCAGACCCCAAAAAAGCGAAAGATTTTCAGAGCCTGAAGATGAGGGACTTTTTGCTGTGAATCACATCAATTGCTACACCAGTGAAGACTCACCAACCAGACTGCATAATGTGAACTGAATCAGGAGGAAACCAATGGCTGCACCCAGGTGCTGAGGTGGAGGGAGTACCTACGCAAAGAGCTCCAGGCAAATGAGAAAAGCCGGGAGCCAGAGAGGTGGTCCTCCCCAGGACAGAGCATGTAAATTGGTTGTCCTGTGTCAAATGGTCAGGCCTGGAAACATACATACGAGTAACATTATAGACTCAGTGGGTTCTTCTTGCGAATGCATATGTTTATACAAATACATATATGAATGCAATAGCAATGGATGCGAAAAAGTCCGTGAATTTGAAAGAGCAAAGGGAGGTGTCCATGCAAAGGAACTGAGGGAGGAAAGGGAAGGGGAAAATGTTCTAATTTTAAAAAGTAAAGAAAATGAATAAAAAAATTATTCTATTCTATTTCTATCTTTCCTGAAATTTGACGGAATCTGCCTTTATAAAGATAATGCCTAACCATGAGAGCTTCACTCACCCCCTATGTGATACTGGAAGGAAAACAAGGTCATTGTCCAATTGTAGCATTAAGAGATCCCAAAGCAAGGAATGGTGTGTTCTGTGAGGACATTGTTTCTTTCTCAGACTCTGACTACCTCAGTCTCTTATATGGAGGCATGTGAATGAATGGTCAGTCATCTACACAATGGGAAGAGGGATGAGAGCCAGTGAACCCCCAAGTCCATCTTGGAGTCCTACAGTAAGATCAAGGTTCAAGTAGAAAGCCATGGATTTGCACATCTATGTGGCTCAGTCAGTCTCTGATCCTGTCTGCTTTTGACCCTTCCTAGACAATCTTCAATTTCATTCTGTAAAAAGGTCTGACACACCCTAGAACTGAGTGAGTACTTTTCCCAGGAGACAACTTGCTCCTCTGCTGGAGCCTTTTCTTCTAGTAGGGAAATCTAGGGGAATTCCCATCACTTTGGGGACCACTGTTTCCATAGTGTCTCTCCCCTCTCCCCTCTCCCCTCTCCCCTCTCCCC
>NW_018393870.1:57946-70981 GCF_900095145.1 Mus pahari | reverse complement strand
TCTCTCTCTCTCTCTCTCTCTCTCTCTCTCTCTCTCTCTCTCTCTCTCTCTCTCTTATTTTTGCTTTGCTTGAGGTTTTGGTGTTTTATAACCGAATCTCAATGTGTAGCCCAGGATGAACTAAAATCCCACTATTACACCAAGCTATACTTAAATACATAGAGATCATCTTTCCTCTGACTCTTCAGTGCTAGGATTAGTAGTGGGGATATTTGCATTTCTGCCAGGCATGTTACAGAGGGACAAGGCAGTTGAATGATAGGAGACTGGAGCAGGTAAGAAAGGGCATGGAAAAGGGATATAATGGGAAGAGAGAGAAGGATGGGAGAGGAGTGTGTGCATGGAGGAGGGCAGCCAGGAGTTCAGAGAACTGGGGAGGAGCAGGAGGAGGGGAGTTGGTACTGAGGATGGAGAAAGATGGGTTGGGGAGAGGAGGGTATTGGGATTTAGGGCTTGGGCAGTGAAGATAAAGGGGGAGGGGAGGAAATTGAAAGGTTGAGTGTTGACAGTAGAGGGGGAGAGGACAGGAGGTGGAAGACAGAGAGCTAGGGCTAAAAAGAAAGCAAAGACCTGGGTGGGGGCTCCAGACAGCAGGGGTAGGACAGGACAGGAAGTGGAGGGGCAGCACTGGTGAACTGGGAGGTGAGGCCAGCCAAGGTTGGTGACTTAGGACAGGCCTGGGAGGNTACTGAGAAACCCCACTGATCAGTCACTGATGCTTCCTCTCTGACTCTAGAGAAGTGACTGCTACACAAGGCCTGAGTGACCGATCTTATTCCTTGATGTTCTGCCTTGCTTCAGCTACTGAGGGTCTCTGAGGATGCAGCTAATGAACAGGGGCAAGAGATCCCAAGGATTGGGAGGCCCTGGACCCCAGAGCCACAGAGTCCAGGCTGTTCAGCTTCTTCCCAGACCCCATGGCCTTCCCCTGAGAGTGGGCCTGAGCCTTCCTGATTCTCTCCTTGAAGCTGATGTAACCACAGAACCTGTAATGGGAGAAGAACATGGAGGATGACAGAGGAAACAGGAAGTGTCTGGAGTCACAGCCTGATGCTGAAACTTTCATTGAGTCTCTTCAGCAGGAACTTCCCATCCATTGACAATGTCATTCACATCTGTGGCTGGATTGAGAGGAAGAAACCCATGGAGCTGGTCAGTTACCAAGTCCCTGGCTCTGCAGACTCTGGGCTCAAAGACAGCCATGATTTGGGGAAGAATTCAACAAGAAGTCCTGAGGAAGCAAGGTGCAAGCGTCTCAGGGAACGATCGCCCTTTTAGCTGAGCTGATGATCCTGGGCCCTTCTCACCTGCCACCACCGAATCTCCACTCCTCACTTTGTCATATCCCCACCCCTGCCAATGGCTCCTTCTTGGTATCTTTGCAGTCCAGACCTGCAGTTTGATCTCTACCTCACTATACTTGCCCCTTCCTTTCTCACCTATTTTGGGATAGCTGAATGGTTTTTGTGAAGAACTTACAACAGGACAATGACACAAGTCCAAGAGGAAATGGCAGGGTTTGGTTGTTACCTTGCTGGCTTGCTGCAGGCAGGAGGGACATGATCAGGGTACAATAAAAATGAAATATATCAGCTGGGCGTGGTGGCACATGCCTTTAATCCCAGCACTTGGGAGGCAGAGGCAGGTGGATTTTTGAGTTCGAGGCCAGCCTGGTCTACAGAGTGAGTTCCAGGACAGCCAGGGCTACACAGAGAAACCCTGTCTCGAAGAACAAAAACAAAACCAAAAACAAAAAAACAAAAAGAAAGAAAGAAAGAAAGAAAGAAAGAAAGAAAGAAAGAAAGAAAGAAAGAAAGAAAGAAAGAAAGAAAGAAAGATGTCTTAGCCCAATTTTTCTATAACCAGTGCTGGACCAGGACATCTAGGGAGTGGCCCAGGTCATTTTACTTTAGACATATTTAGCACATGGGATGCTGCCAGTGGTGCTGGGTGGGGCATAACTCAACTGCACTGACCCTCCAGGCCCACCTTGCCTGTCTCCTGGGGACACAGTAGCATATAATTGTGAGGCATTGAGCTATGCAAAGACAGTCTGGTCTCCAGTTGAGCTGAGGTCTGAACCCTGGGACCCCGTGGTGATAATTCGCCTACATGGAACGGAAGGAGTTCTCATGTCTCCTGGAACTCTGGTTCCTGTCGAAGTTGCTGCCCCCTCAGCCCCCACAAGAGAAGCATGGTTAGTACATGGTTAGGGACCTGAAGGGACAAGGGAATGTGTTATGGAAAAGTAAAGAGACAGAAGTGAGGAAGATCAGGGTGGATGTGTGAGGGAGACTGATGGTGTGTCTCTAGCTAGAGGAGAAACGGGGGAAACTGCTAGAACAAGGAGACAGTGGCAGCGACCTTGGTGAGGAGAGGAAGTGATGACAGTCACTAAGTGATTTACGGCTTGCTGTGTGCGTGGGCTTGGGCATGTCACTGGGCAGAACTAAAGTGATATAAATTTGTCTGATTCGGGCTGAGGTCTGCCTAGACTCCCGCAGAAGGCACGAACTCTTTTGTGTGTTTCCTGACTCTACCCAATCAGCTCTGAGGGTACAGCTGCTGATGAGTGTGATGAAGCCCCGCGGGGTTTGGGAGTCCTGGAGAGACCATACTGTCCTCACAGCTCTGTTCATAGACAAGTCTTCCAGGTGCTATTGATTGACAGGGACCTCGGTCGGTGGGAGAGAAGACCAGAGCCACGAGGTCCTGGGGGGATCCCCAGAGACAAGTAGGAAAATGTGGACTAGGAAACAGCCTGGCTGGAGCACAGAATGTTCTTAATTCATAACCTAGGTGCCTGGAACTTTCACAGTTCTCTGTGCTGGGTCTTTGCAGGGCGGTACTGAGGAATTCCTGATTCTCTCTGCAGCTCTGCTCACACCATAGGCAGCCAAGTCTCAGGAAGGACCATGGGAAAGGGAGCCACCACCAAGTGCATTCTTCCCCTGATTCCAAGGCTTTTAATTCTACTGAGCTATCAGTGGACCGTGCTGCAGGCTGGTGAGTTCCCAGGGTCTCCATGGAGGGGTTTGGGGAGTGGAACAGGGGATGTGGCTCAAATCAGAAAGTTTCCAGTTCTGGGCTACCTTCTTCCCTTCATCACCACAGCAGCTGGGAACTCTGGCGCCCCCTGGCTTTACCTCACGCAGGCTTCAGTGGATTGAGGAAGTAAAGAGAAGAGTTATAGTGTGAAGGGGGTGAGCACAGGCTAAATGAAGAGATCAAGGGGCAGAACAGAACACCTGGTGATGCCCTCAGCACCACTGGGATCCGTAGGAAGTCTAAAACCCAGGCACCAGGACAGAATGTGCCAGGCACAGCTCAAGAGCACCAGGAGACTCCCCTGGAGCTAAGGCAGGCTGTGCTCTGAAGACTTCCTTCCCCAGGGATTCCTCACAGCCTTCCACCATGCTTGGCCCTCTTTGCCCTTGACCTTTCTTTCCCACCTCTCCAGCAGGTCAGAGTAGATGCTTCCAGGGACAAGGCAGCTACAACCACTCTGTGTCTCACTCTTTTGTCTTTTTCTCACCTCACTTCTTTTGTTCTGTTTTTACATATATTGTTTTAAGGCTTCACACTACGGCCACATTAGAATCTAAAACAATCCCTTCTCTTCTTTAGTACCAAGAGCTGGATTACAGGTGTGTGACACCAGGCCCAGCTTCATTGCCCACATGGCTCATCAGCCACCAGCCTGCTCATCTGTAGTTTCCATCTACAGAATGCACTTTAGATCCTCGTCCACCAGAAGGCAGTCTGTGCTCATGCCTGAAGACACCTCAGCCAGTCAGGGGCTGGAAAGCCTTGTCCTCTGTGGAGGACCCTGGCAAAGGTACTGGGTGGGGACCTATGGGAGCTTCTGCCCTTTCTCCCAGGCCCATGTTGTCTACCTCCCGAAGAGGTGGCATCAGATAACAGTGTTCATTTAGAAACGAATGGGTTTGTAAATGCCAGGCTCCAAATATTTTCAACCCGGCAAGTGTTGCTATATCTGTCCCTGCATCAAACTACTCAATTCTGCCTTTGGTGTGACAGTAGCAGAAGGCAACAAGCTGATGACTGAGCAGCAGATTTGTCCTCTAACCCAGCTTAGGGTGTTTTCCAGGGACCTGTATCAGTGCCCATCCACCACCACCACCACCCCCAATGTCTTCAAGAGAACTGTGAAAGCTGCATCTTTCTCAGGCAGCAGTGGGGTCTCTGCTGCCTGTGACCTCTGGGTCAGCTAGACATGACAGGAGGAGGTCCTGGGTTTAAGACCTCTTGGTCTCTCCATAGGTGTGCAATGTGTATTCCTAGGCTTCCATGGAACCTAAGAGACTCTCATTGAAGTCTGATCTACTTGTTGAGGGAGAGGTGGAAGCTTTGGGGACTGACCTCAGTTACTTCCTCTTCATGAGATAAGATTTACAACCATCGGGGGAGGGGTAGAAGCTTAGGCAGTCAAGAGTCCTTGTCTCTTCCTGGGAGGAGCTTTCAACACACATGTGACTTCTTACGTTCCCTCACTAAAGCCCCATTTCTGGATAGCTAATCTGATCGTGGCTTGTCCACTTCATATTCTAATGAGCTAGAGCTCATCTCATGATGTGTCCCTGAGGTCTGATGGCTTTCCTGATAGCCTATAACCAGAGACCGCTCTCTCCCAGAGTTCAGAAGACACTCTGAAATGGAGTGCATTTTCCCTGCTGCAGGAGGGTCAGGGTGGCTTCTGCCATCCTCACACTGGCACCTCACACTGGCAACCTCAGGTTGTCCTGGGTCACAGGTCCAGTGAGTCTGGTGCAGCATTGCTCTTCACACATGGCTTCTCTCTGTCTGCGTTTGACCAACAAGCACAGAGCGTATCGTGTGTAACATGGATGATCCGGCTTGCAGACACTCCAGTATTTATATGATAATGGTATTAGTTATGTTCTACTGCAGTGATAAGACACAGGAGCATGGTAACATGCAGAAGGAAGGGTTTGGGGACGCTTATAGTTTTACAGGGATAAATGTCCATCACTTCACAGCAGAGGAACACGGCAGCAGGCAGGCATGGTGGCCGGAGCAGTGAGTTGAGGCTCCACATATTCTTGATTTGGTGTGTTTGGTTTGGTTTTGGAGACCAAGTCTCACTCTGTAGTCCTTTAACTCACTATGTAGGCTAGTCTTGCTGTCCCAGAAACAAGCACTATGTAGGCCAAGCTTGCCTCAAGCTCTTAAAGAATGATCTGGCTCCACCTCCAAAGTGCTGGGATGACAGCCATGATACCATGGCCAGCTGGGAGTCCATATCTTAAACACCAAGCAAGGTTCAGAGATGAAGAGAGGGGAATGGCTTTCTAAGTGATACCCCAGTGACATACTTCCTTCAGCCAGAACACAACACGTAATGTTATCCAATAACAGTTGCCATTAACTGGATCAAACATCTTCCTGTAGAGAGGAGAAGGTCACTCAAACCACCACACTAGACATCCACGATAACATCTAGGGGATTGTTCTTGAGTGGCAGCACAGTAATGAATTGATACAGAGAGAACAGCAGCACCTGCTGTGGAGATGAGTGGTCCCTCTTGGGGGGGGGGGCATCTGCTCTCTTAGAAAGTCAATCTAAAAAGACTTGAAGATTTATTGTATATATATATATATGAAAAATAGATATATTTTGTGTGTGTGTGTGTGTATGTGTGTGTGTCTGTGTGTGTGTGTCTGTGTGTGTGTAGCATGTATGGAGGCCAGAAGAGGGTATGGGATTCCCGATAACTGAAGTGCAGACAGTGGTGAGCCATCACGTGTTGTTTCTGAAAATCAAATCTGGATCTGCTGCAAGAGCAACAAGTGCCCTTAACTACTGCACCACCTCTTTAACTCCAAAGGTTCAGTTTAAAACATGGGCACAGAAAACTGGAGTTGTCATAGGATAGAAGCTTTAATATACTCCACAATCTCTTTTTCTCTTTGATGCTTTAAATCCAGCTCCATCTGAGTAGGCTAACCATCCATCTGTACTTAGCATCTTTGTGTGCTGTTAGCCTTGGCCCCCTTAAGCAGTCAGGCACCAGGTTTTGTACCCCTTATATATCAGTGGACCACTGTCCTTGATGTTACTCTCTCCTGACCACTGCTTGTGATGGGATTTTCTGTACCCCACTGCTGGGATTCCAGGTTACAGACACAGATTCCTACCACTCTGCCCAGCCTTCAGCCATCAGCATCATCCCTGAGCTTCTCCCCATGCTGAGGACCTTCTCTCTGGTGATGCTTACTACACTTCTCAACCAGGGTCTCCAGCATTCCACAGAGCAGCATGGACTCTTCACAATTTCTGCAGAAATGTTTGCTGTGACATCCATCTGAGAACATGAGTGTCTCTGAGATTTGTGATCACCACTCTTTGACTACCAGACTTAACCATCCTAGGTTTTCTCTGGTACTGGTACTGTTCTACTACTGAGGTCCATCCTCTGACCAGTTCCAGGAAGCCATCCCTGGAATGCTCCATTAGGTCCAGGAGATCTGGCACTGTGTTGTTCTAGTTTCCTTCCTTTGCTGTGATAAGACACTCTGGACAAAAGGAACATAGAGGAGAAACTGACTTATGACACACCTACATCAAAGTTATAGCATGCCATGGAGAGAAGTCAGGACAAGGTCTTGGCGGCAGGCTTACTTGCTATTCTACACAGCCTTACCTAGGGCCATGGAACTTGCTTCTCAGCTGGAGAGATATAATAGGGACCAGAAAGATGGCAGTTGCAGTCTGGATTACCAGCTCAAGAGCTAGACTTCCTACCCATCCAGAGACCACCTGACCAGAGAATGTTAATGTTCACATTAAGACAGGTATTCTTACATTATTCACTATCAAAACAGTCTCACAATTAGAAAATCATTTCTTAGGAGCCTATAGGCATGATAACACTGACAGTTAAAATTCCTTATAGATGTCCAACTCTATGATGTGAGAGTACAGATCAGAAAAACTGTCTCCAAGTGCCACGCCCATACCAGTAGAGACGCGAATCACAGGTTTGGAAACCTGGAAGCAGTCCTGAGAAAAAGAGTTTCAAAAGAAGCTCAGCCTCCTGGATCCTTGGCATCCCAATAACCCATATACTCAAACCCTATCCTCACGTTAGTATGGTGTATGCTCTCTTTCAGTATTATGAATGTTAAGCCTTTCCTCTTAGCTACTCTACAAAAAGTCAAAATGTTTCAATGACCACTGTTATAAAGATAACAGTGTGGGTTTCCATAAAGTTTTTGTAAGCTTCATTACCCACATATAAAGAGCTCTGAAAACTCTTATGATTTATATTACAATTTCACCTAATTACAGCATTAGCAAAATAATTTTCGAAAATATTTAGTTTTGGCAAAAGATGGTAAAAAAAAAACATTTATCGCTGGTAGAAATTAAACTGAAATCAGAAAAGGATCAGAGCATCTCACAGTTTCTATTTCAGTAGTTTCTTTCTCCTTCCTTTAAGAAACGATGTTCAAACTTGAGGTTGGGCAAAGCCTCCCCTGATTTTGGCCCATTATTCTCACTCACCTGCTTCTCTAGGGTCCTCACTCGCCTAGGTTGTAGTGGATTTCAGGTCCCCAGTGTGGTGGAGCTTGTTACTGCTATTGATGGTGGACTCAACCAGGGGGAGCAGAGCGTAAAATGAGGCAGACTGATGTCTCAGGCAATAGCCAACTTAATTCAAAGCATCAGACACTTGGGTTAGGCAAGGTCACATGAGCAAAGGACACAGGACTGTACACAGTCACAAGGGCACCATGCCTGGACACACTTCTTAGTCACTCAAGTAAGCATCAATGTGTGATCTGGAGCAAATCTACTCTTGTTTAACCTGGGAGGGGCATGAAAGCTCATTCCAAGAACAAAACCAGGTTTGGGAGGAACACAATTTACAAGGCTTGTATGGTTGATTAAGAGTTTTCTCAAAAGCTCTCATAGCTCTCCTCACAGAGCTTCATTCATGGACAGTGGTCTGCCAGTGCCACCTCTTCCACACCAAAGACACAAACACACACACACACACACACACACACACACACAAATACACAAAGCTTTTGATGGTGTTGGTAATCTTCAACTAAACGTTGAGTGAAATATTAAAATTGACACTCTCCATGCCTCCTCCATCACTCCATCAAGATGTAACATGACGTTGACATCAGTGAATCCATCTTTCCTTGGTCCTGTTCCTTTCTCACTCTTTGACTAAGACCTTACAATGTCAGGCTGTTCCCTGCTCTAGATTACCCCTTGTTATGTAAAATGATGGCTTTCAGGCTGGGTCTTGCCTGAAGTGGCTACATTTGACAGACAACAAGTTGATACATGGTCATCTCCTCTAATAGGCATTCATTCTGTCCAGCACCATCCACAGACAAAAACAGGTGAATAATTTATTCCTAGAGTTCAAAAGATATCACATATAAACATATCAGAATTAATCAGACACATGAATATGTGGTCATAGGGAAACTATATTAGGAAAATCAGACCTGAGGCAGTGCTGTGGAACTTTGGGACCTATAAGCACAATGTAATTGAAGGCAATTTATCCCACTAAAGATTTTAGATGAATAATCTTCAGGTCTGCATGTTGAAAGAGGGCCTCCATTTTCTTTGTACCCAGGTAGATGGTCAGGTGGATGGGTGTGAGCAGGCTTCTGAGCAAGTGTTTCTGACAGAAGTAACTTATCCACCAGTCATCCACAGACTTGTGATTTGTGGCCATTGGTATCTGAGTTTTTCTGAGCTTTATGTATTCTGGAGTTTAGTGTGGCTTCTCTGGTAGAGTGGATACCCAGGATCTGACAGCCAAAGGACCAGGGCTGGTGTGGGACTAAGGGTGGCCTTCGCTGCCTAGTCTGCCCTCTGATTGTCCTTGGCTTGGCCACAAAAGCCCTCTGGTGGCTGGGGAAGTGATTGTTCGCTTCTGGGAAGAAAGAGGACTTGGAATGAGTCTCAAATTTCTTGCTTGCTGTTAATCCTCTTTCCCTCAGCCATAAGCACCCCCCTCTCCTGATACACGGCCCCATGGATATTCCCAGTGGCAAAGGCATATCTGTATTAGTGTAAATATTGACTCGCTTGTCCCTGTCCAGGTTGAGGACATTTTCAGGGCAATTAGTTCTGCTCTTTAGGCCAAAATTCCATCAGACTTGGTTGAGCTGCACACAGTTCCTGAATCAGAAACCACTGCTTTCTCCACATTACCTCTGTCTAGTATATAGCTGCTACCATGAGTACCAAGTGACCTCAGTGTCCAGTATTGGATGGTCAGAAAAGTCATTTCTGGGCCTGTGTACTTGGCTTAGAAAACACAGTCATGGAGAGGTCTCCTGAGATCCAGGTCTGGAAGTAAAGAGGCTGAGTTTAGGGCTGTACTTGGCAAGAAGCAGATTTGTGGGGGTGTCAAGCTATAAATTCTAGTAATGAGTCAAGCAAGTGTTGCTTAGTCATTGTTCTGGGGGTTGTTTAAGGATCCCTTTGATGGCATGAGGTAGTTTATTTCCCAGTGTTAATTTGTCTGTATCTTTGACTTGCAGATCAGTGGCCCTGATGATCCACAAGCATGGCAGCCATTCTGACACTACTGGGTCTAGTGTCTTTGACAGGTAGCCACAGGCCTGTTTTATGGGCCTAGCACCAGGCTTAAGAGTCATTTGGCTATGCCTTTGCTCTGATCCACATAGAGGTGAAAAGTCTTAGCCACATCAGACAGCCCAAGGGCAGCAGCCATCAATAAAGACTGCTTAAGTCCGTTGATAGAGTCCTCCCGAGCTTCAGTCCATTTGGAAGTCTCTTTGGTGATTTTATCTTCCATAAACGGCACAACCTTGTTGACCTGAGGAACAAGCAGACCTCCCGCCTTGATGTCACAGTAGGGATTCTCAGAAGAGTCTCTTTTCTGACCTCCGACAGCCATCATTGGCTCCCCTTCAGAATGTAGCTGAAGTACGTTACCTTCTGTTGACATAGTTGATACTTCTTTGCTTATGCTTGGTACCCCAGAACACCTAGAGGCACCAGTAAATCTTCTTTGCTTCACTGGCATTCTTCCAGGACCTCTGTTGCTACTAGAAGGACATCTGCACATTGCAGGAGGGTGGTGTGTCTTGGGGTGTGCCCACCAGTACTCACCACAGTCCTCATGTAGGGCCTCATCGATGATGGACGAATTCTTGAATCCCTGGGGTAGTAAGGTCAGATAAGTTGTCCATTGAGTCATTTGTCAGAAACATGCCATTCAAAGGCAAATAGCATCTGGCTTTTAGGTCCTGGGGGTAGACTTAAGTACGAATCTTTAAGATCTAATATGGTCTACCAGATTTTGGACAGCTCCAGTGAACTCAAGAGACTGTATTTATTAGGCACTGTGGGGTGGATGTCCAGGACTCCCTTATTGACCTCTTGAAGGTCCTGCATGAGCCTGTAATCATTGGAGTTTGGTTTTTTAACTGGCAGGAGCAGAGTGTTTCATGGAGAATGGTAGGGTATAAGAATCACCAAATCTCTAAGTCTTTTAATACAGGGAGTGATCAGCTTCTTGGCTTCTGGTGTCGTTGGATATCTTTTAACCTGAGCTGGGGTGGACCCTGGCTTTAATTCTATCCAAATAGGGTCTCAATGAGCTGCCTGTCTCATTCCCCCAGTCTCTGCCCATGCTGAGGGAAACTGTGACAGCTATGTGGAGAGTCCTTCTCCTTTGGGATTTATTTGTTATGTGTAGTCTATATTCATCTTCTAGAGATAAATTGAGGCCTGTATTGGTGGTTGATCTTGATTTGTAATGGAGTTTTCCTTGGGATTGAACATGTTCTGTGTCCTGATTTTGGTTAGCAAGTCTCATCCTAATTGAAGGTAGAGGTTTTCAGGCATGACTAGGAAAATGTGGGATACCCATCTTGTCCCAAGGTCCACTATTCTTCGGGTACTCAATGTATATTGATTGATGCCCATGACCCCTATACCCATGTCTTTTTGTTTGATGGTTTTCCATGAGTCTCTGTGAGGACCGAATGTTGGGTCATTTTGTCTACTAGAAACTTGATGGGTTTTCCTTCCACTCTAATGGTTACTCTAAGTACTCGTATTGGCCAGTGCTGGTAGATGGAAGGAAAGAAGAGAAGGAAATCAGCATCTCTGCCTTCCTGTAAGAAAGGTGGTGGTGGTGGGAGTAGGGTTGAGGTATCTCTGTCTTGTCTTCTTAACCACTAGGATGTGTTTCAGTCAGGTGGGTGAGCTGTATCTGAGGCCTTGTCAGGTGGTAATGTATGGGACTTAGTCTGGGTGTCTGGTCTGATTATAGAGGACATCCTTGACTTTTTGTAACAAGAGGGGGTCCCATGTCCCTTCAGGTGGCCAGGCAACATGGAAAGCTGGCCACTCCAACCTGCCACTAATGATTAATCTGTCCATCCTATCATCTAGTCCTATATTTAAAGTTTTTAAACCTATCCAGGAAAAGCCTTGGGGGTGCGGGTGGGGCCTCTGGGTCTGTTCCATTCTTCTAACCTGGAACACAAGGAAATAAATCAGACACAATGCAAACAAACAGCCAAAGAACACAGAAATATCAATTCAGATTGGTATACAGTAGCAACAGCAAAAGTGAGATGATGACAAATTGGACAGGAACCAAAAGGTCTCTCTAAAGAAATTAGGGGATCTAATCCCTTACTCATGGGTCTGGGAGGTCTCCTGGCCCTGCTGACTCTTGGGGGTTCAGTGCATATGCCGCAGTCCTCTTTGGCTGTGCTAAATCACAGGTTTACACATTTAGTGGAGTTAAAACAGGTAGACACTCAGACAAACATTATCCAGAGAATACTTAACAATCAGTCTTTGACTTTAAAGGTTGAAGGTCCTGGTGGAGGGCCAAGGGTGTCCCAAATGTAACTCCAAATATTATGCCCAGATAGCAAGTTTTCCATAGACCGCCAGAGTCAACTACAAATTCAACTCAAGTGCTAAAACAAAGAGACTTTGTTCAAGCTCGAGCTTGTACCCTCCAATCTCTCCAGTGCAGTGGTTGGGTGTGGAAGGTCCCGAGCTGGTGAAGCTTTGCCTTTTTATCCCAGTTACAGCAGGGTAGGTGCTTTCCAACTTAGCAGTTACTTGATTGAGTATCATTTGAAAATTGTAGCTTGGAGCACTTTTATGGGCTAGCAATGATTTCAGCTTGTTATGAATAATTGTGGTTATCTTGAGTCATCTATTTCAAAACATCTGGAACATTAGATACTTTCCTCTTTGGAGCTGATTGGGTGTTACTAAGGGTGGAGTGACTGTTTTTACGGAAGTTATGGCTGTTGCTAGGGGTGTCTTGTTTTCTGGCAAATGTTGTGGTTTTTTCTGTAACTGAGCTCAGCTTGAGGACAAGCATAAAATAAGATGAAGTCTAAATACAAAATGGTGTTTGTAATGCTAGACTGGACCCTTCAGATCTCTGTTCTTTCCTTTCTCCATCATCATCTGCATCACTGAGCTCTATCTTCTTGGTGGAACCTGATGTCATCTTTAGGGACAAATCTCTTTTCCAATGCAATGGAGAGTTTCCCCCACTCACTCTGCTTTGCTCCATCTTCCTCCAAGGACAAGTAGCCTGAAGCTGCCAGTGTTGCTGTAATTGGACCGCCTTCTTCAGCCACATGCAGACCATCCATTGACCCAGCTCCTAAATCTAGTTTTTACTAGAGAAAATGTGTGCTCATTTTATCATATGCATTTTAATCTTGGCGCCTTGTTGGCTTTTTGTTCACAACCAAAGTGAGGGTTCTGGGGCTTCGGAATGTTTGTTTTGGTGTCCATCAAACTTTTTAATGCAGTGAGAAAGAACCTCAGGCAATCGAAAGGAATGAACTTTAAATTTTAGGTGTAGGAGTTGGAAGAAAATGTGAAGAATTTAAAATGGTAGAGGAGACAGTGAGGAGAAGCAGAGAGGAAGGTGGTTAAGCCTATTCTCCCTCTCCCTCTCCCTCTCCCTCAAACCCTCCCCTCCCCCTCCCCCTCCCCCT
>NW_018393870.1:39595-57875 GCF_900095145.1 Mus pahari | reverse complement strand
ATCTGACTCTGAGTCACTTGCTCCTGGCCTCACTGCATTTTTTTTTTTACTGTGGTTGCTTCTCTTTGCTACAGCTTCAATGCTAACAAGTAAGAGTCTGGACAATGGAGTAATGAAGTTCAAGGCCTACTGAACAGGCAGACTTTTTCGTCTACAAACATAACAAGTATCATGCCATTGGTGCTCATGGGAACAGCACGAATGCCACAAAGATCTGTGAAAAAAGAGGTTGACACTTTGAAACACGGAGTGGACATTTTCAAAGGTCTGCTGCTTCTCATATTGGAGACTAACATAATCAGAAATAAGTTTCAAATGGCCCAGTAGGGCTGGAGGTGTAGCTCATAAGTAGAGTGTTTGGCAGCATACATGAGGTTTTAGATTAAATCCCCCTGTTACAAAATAAATAAAAGATCATGTCAGAAATTCCCCCATAGGAAAGAACAAGGTGACAGATTAGTGACATTTACAGTTTTTATGGAAGAAAAAAAATGAAACACTGTTAGTCCTATCAAAGACAACAAGCAGCGAGGGCAAAATGTAGAGGGTAAAGTAAGGCCAGCAGATGGAAAGGGACAGTCAATAGGCAGACAGGATTAACCAAGGCCAGAAGCTAATCTCTTTCCAATGGGCACAGAGCCCCTCACTCTGTGTTGCCAGTATGAAAGAGACAAACCTTTCAGGGAATCCTGTTTTGTTAGCCTCAATGGAAAGAACACGTTCCATGCTGATATGAGCACTGGTGACTGGACTCAATTGGATCCCAGATTCAAGAAGATTATAGAAATGTCGAAGGAAGACAGGGTTAGAGCTGCCTTCTTAGAGAAGACTACACAGGGTGACTGCAGAACCTGGCTTGATGAGCTCAAGTTGCACTGGAAAAGAACATCCAGAGCCTACAGATTACTGAGAAGATGGGGAGAATGCTCTCTGCAGGTCTGGGCATGAAGAGAGTGGATCTGGAAGGAATGACTAGGAAAATGTGTGCCATGAAAATCAAAATACATGTATGCAGGCATGACAATCTCAGTGAACAAATGTACTGTATTTAGAAATGTCTTGCTTAAATATAGAGACCCACAGCAGGTATTCTATGCAGAACATTCAACCCTAAATGGGATGTCTTCAACCAATCCCCCCTCCCAGTGCTCAGGGAATGGTGTGGAAGAAGAAGCACACAACATGTAAGAGACAGAGGGATTGAGGACACAGAGCAGAAAGGGCCCCCTAAATCAACAGTATCCACACACCTATGAACTCACAGGAACTGGAGCAGCATTCACAGGGACTGCATGGGTCTGCACCAGGTCCTCTATACTTATATTATGGCTTCCAGTTTAATGCTTTATAAGATTCCTCACCATGGGAACAAGTTTGTCTCTGACTCTTGTTTGTACCCTCTTTGGACTGTTTTTCTTCTGTTTGTCTATATTATTTGATTTCAATGTGATAGTTTTTATCTTATCTTCTTACATTAAAAAAAAATATTCCAGGACAACCCAAGCTATACAGAGAAACCCTGTCTCGGAAAACCAAAATAAAATATAATAAAATAAAAGTGAATGAGAGTTCACCTAGCCACGAAGGTGAAGGCTAACAACAAACTGTCATTTATACCTGCTGAGAGATGGAAAAATCAGTTATCTTTGATGAAATAACTCTGTAAATATCAAATTCTCTAGGAAAGATCACATGATCAATAATTGAACAAGGAAAAATCGATGACACAGGTTTGTTTTTGTGTTTGGGGTGTGTGTGTGTGTGTGTGTGTGTGTGTGTGCTTTAATTGGTTATAATTGGGTGGTTTCTATTGTTTTAGTTTTTTTTCTTTTTGCTGATGTTCTATTTTGCTTTCTACATTTTGGGCATTTGTAGATGTATATGAGCTTTGGTTTGATTTTTGAGAAATAACAAAGTTGTGTGGGTATGGAGAAGGGAGGAGAGGATTTAGATGAACATGGGGAAGAATATGTTCAAAATATATTTAAATTAAAGATAATTTTAAATAATAAGAAAACTATTTTTAAAAACTACTTGTAAATGGTAGTTACAAATTCAAAGATTATCATGTTTTACATTTAACGCTTGAGGAAAAGGAGGTGTCCTTCCCTTCCAGTTCCCCATGAGCACTGTCCAAATGCTCCATCCCTGAGCTAGAGTCTCTTCCTAGGGACCAGCAAGTACCAAAAACTATAGGTTCTTAGATGGGCTTCCGAAATAGAGACAAACCTGATGATTCCAGTAAAGATGTGAGTGGTAGAAATAACAGATTTCAAAAATATATTGTTGTATTTTTGTGAATTTCACTATTTTTCTTGTTCCCAGAGAAGGTAGCTTTCAGGTGGCTCTTCATTTGTTTGTCTTTAATTAGTAAAGTCCAGCCACATCTGGGTTGGCTAACTATCTATCTGCATTTAAGACCTCTGTTATCTGTTGTCCATGCACCCTTTATGCAGTCAGGCCCCAGGCTATTCCTTCCTCAGTGGACCACTGTCCTTGATGTTACTACTCCTTACAGTCTATCCTGATGGGATTCCTGATGGGAGGCTCAACACCCCCTTCGTGTATTCTTGACTCTAAATCCAGAACCACATGGCCAAAGCTGCCAAATTGTTCTGCTTGCTTAGACTGGAACATGACCCCTCATTCAAATCACTTTCATCAGTTTTCTGTATGTGATAGTTTCCATCATTAGTTAGCCATCTTTTTTATTCTTTTTGACAGATTAAAAGTTTAGCTGAGTGGAGTCTATCCCTAGGCCACAACTCCTTTTATTCCTTTTAGAATCATGCTTTTCTTTATATTTCTCATCACATTGAGCCCTGAACTTTCTTATTGTGCTTCTTGGTGTACTTTTCCTCCTCAAATTGTACATTTTTTATTTTTCTGGTCAGCTGGCTCCTTTCATTATAGAGCTGTATTGGAGTGACCACTAACAACCACGTGACCCAGTCAATACTAAGATATCTTCACATCTCTGTCAAAGCCATTAATCTAAAACTCTTCCATTTAGCTGGAGGGAGATTTTTTTTTTTTTAATTTTTGAAGAGGGGCAATTAGCAAACACAATCTTCTCTGAATCCTATTGCACCAGGCTATCCTAATAAGTATTGCTCTAGGTACTCCTGTGTTTAATGCTCTTACTAGTTTAGCCCACTAACTCCAACTTAAGATGCTTAATTTCTTTCCTAATCCTAAGTTGAATAGTCCTAATTCTTCACACAAGCAACATAGCCTGTCACAGCAATACTCCACTCTCTGGTACTAACATGTATTCAAATAGGTCATGTCCTATTTGAGTAGCATGGTGGCAAACATGGTAGCTAAGAGTTCTACAACCCTATTAAGAGTTCTATATCCCTATTTAAAGGCAGTAAGTAGAGAAACTCGAGGGCTGGAATGGGTTTGATGAACTTCAAAGGCCACCTGCTGTAACATACTGCCCCCCAATATGGCTATAGCAGGGTCTGGTAAAATAGTCCTCACAATGGAGTGTGGGAAGCAGGAGTGGCCGCATGGGCCAAGATGGCACCCTGGTTCATTGACAAGCCCTGTGACCTCTGCTTGTTTACCAAGAACCTGAACATGCGCACTTGAATGATCATGCGCTGTCCTCCTGATGCATAGCATCATACAGCATGATATTGAGTCACTGGCCTATCAACATGCACCCTGTCTGCGTGCATGGCTCATGTACAGAATGTGCTTAATGCTGATTGTATGATGAAGAGTGGTGAGAGACGAGTGCAGAGGATGGATCAGTATAAATTGGGCGATCACCCAGAACAAAGGAAGCTGAAGAGGGAAGCTGCAAAAGCTGCGGTAGCTGAGGAAGCTGCTCGAACCCTGTCTTGGTGTACATGTCGTTTTTTCCTCACCTCTGCTGGCTGGAGGCTGGGGCGTGCAGCATCTGGTGGCCCATATGGGGAACTCTGAAAAGAGCATCTGAATCAAGAAGCAAGAACTATGGGTGAGTTCCATGGTAGAGAGTAGTAATCTAGCGCTAGGAGGAAGTTCCCGGATAGAGACGAAGTTAGGTTCCTGGTATAGGGACAGAGTTAGGTTCCGGGCACAGGATAGAAGTTAAGCTCCTGGGATTAGGGATAGAGTTAGGTTCCCGGCACAGGGACGAAGTTAAGCTCCCGTGGTTATGAGCTAAGGTCTGGCTTCTAGCAGGGATGAAAAAACTAAAGTGAAGGTGCAGGAGGGTCAGTTGTCAGTTATCATGAGCCATTTTATTGGAAAACAATTCAGAAACTTAGTCAGTAACTACCTATGGCCCCCAAGCTGCCTTCACTGTGACTCAGGTGGAAGGATTACAGAGATTCGGTATGACTCCTTTCGATTGGCAAAATCTGTGTAAGGCAGTGTTAAATAGTGCACCCTGGAGTAATTGATACTATGAGGGAGAGGTGAAAATCATGGTCTCATTCCCAAGAGGTGTGTCCACCATCTCACCTGGAGATAGGATAGCACAAATTTTGTTACTTCCCAGCTGTCATGCCCATTATCCTACAAAGGGCCTTGTTAGAGGAACAAAGGGATTCAGATCAACTGGGGATTCAGGGGTGTGGTTCTCTATGGATTTAGGGGAATGCCCCCTTTATAAATTGAAGGTACAGGGGATTACCTTTTGGGGATTGCTGGATTCTGGAGCTGATAGGAGCATTATTAAAGAAGCAGATTGGCCATTAGCATGGCCTATTCAGCCTTCTGCTCAGACCTTGGAAGGCTTAGGATTTGCACAAGATCCGAATTGCAGTGCAGGGATATTACAATGGGAAGATGATGAAGGTCATAAAGGTAGCTTTCAACCTTTTATGCTAAGTATACCCATATCTTTGTGGGGAAGAGATGTCATAAAACAAATGGGAGTGAGGCTTGTTACAGTGGGCAATTATAGCCCACAAAATATAGCTATGATGAATAAAATGAATTTTAAAGCAGGGAAGGGACTGGGGAAGCGTGAGGATGGTTGAGTATCTCCCATTCCTACAAGAGGCAATGAAAGAAGACATGGCTTGGGTTTTTCCTAGGGGCCACTGAACAAATAGCCATCAAATGGAATAAAAATCTGCTGGTGTGGGTGCCTTAGTGGCCCCTACCTAAAGAAAAGTTATTAAACTCTCAGCTGAAAACTGGAATTTTATTAGTAAATCAGAGAGTGGATTTGCTCCAAGAGCAGATAGATATTCTGGAGCAATTAGTCTTTGTGTCATATGTAACCCATATGTCAGGATTTGTGTAACCTCTGTGCAGTATCAGAATTTTTCTCATGCAACTAATTTGTCCCACAAAATTGGATCCATGCTATTAGGAAATCGGAGTCGTGATTTCGATAACAAGATGAAAGAATTATGGGCATCGATTGTTGCAGTAAATAACACCCATGTGGAGATTGCCACTGCTCAGCAGTGGTTGAAGATGATTCAGGGGACCTTCAGCTTCCTCAGGGAATGGGGAGGGATGGCCTTCTGTGTGACGTGTGCTGTATGTGTTGGTATGCTGTGGTGGATGATACACATGCGCAGACGGGTGCAGGCAGATAAACTATTGTTGATTCAAGCTATGGAGGCTATAGAGTCAGGTAATTCACCCCATGTTTGGCTCAGTATGCTGGATCATTAATCTATGACACGTAAAACTTTCACATGTGCATACCAACCTAAGACAGGCTGGTTAAAGCGAGTTCACAACACCAATGACTGGTAAGGAGGTAACATGAATGAGGGCAACCTAAGACAGATGCGACCCCGGAGCCATTTTAATTAAACAAAAAGGGGGAGATGTGGGAAGCGGGTGTGGCCGCATGGGCCAAGATGGCGCCCTGGCTCATTGCCAAGCCCTGTGATCCCTGCTTGTTTACCAAGAACTTGAACATGCGCACTTGAATGATCATGCGCTGTCTGCCTGACGCATAGAGTCATACAGCATGATATTGAGTCACTGGCCTATTGACACGCACCCTGTCTGCGTGCATGGCCCGTGTACAGAATGTGCTGAATGCTGATTGGATGATGAAGAGTGGTGAGAGACGAGTGCAGAGGATGGATGCAGATAAATTGGGCGATCACCCAGAATAAAGGAAGCTGAAGAGGGAAGCTGCGGAAGCTGAGGAAGCTGCTCGAACCCTGTCTTGGTGTACATGCCATCTTACATGTTGTCTTTTCCCCACCTCTGCTGGCCGGAGTCTGGGGTCGCAACAGTGGAGTTCCTTGGTTTACCTGGAGTGCGAATTTGCTGATGCAGGTGTGTGTTTTTCGCTTGAACCATATTTTTCTGACCTTTTAAATGTTCTACCAGTACATTGGTGATTACTCTATGTATAATATCAGTAATGGTCTTTATCTGATTGATCATCTTAGGTGTCCATTGTTATCTATCAAGACACTCACCTGCCAAAAGGTTAGGAAACAGGCTGGGTTCTCACTCTTGTTCTTGGTAATATGAGGTTGATGAGAACATAGGAGACTGGGCCTATCACTCTCATACAAGCCCCTGTCCATCACAGTGCCTATTTGTCCACTAGAATGATGCTCCTTGTTAGTCTTGAACACCGTCTTCACATCAGTGTTAGAGATGAGTATGGTTGGGCACAGGAGGCTGGCAGAGTCAGCCTAAGTCTACAATCAGAGAAGCAGGATGAAGCAGGAAAGTCCTCCTGAGGTAACAGAGAATTCATTGGACCAATGATCCAAATAAATCAAGAAAAATGGAGATGAGACAATCTCACCTCAAACAATCAAATCTTCCCTGAAGACTGTAATTAAAATCAATTTGCTTTCTGAGGATGACATAATTCAGCACAATAATTCTTATACCTAGGGCCAAGTCCTGCTCATTAGTAGCTCCCCACGTGGGAGGGCAGGGAAGTCCTCAGGGGCATCTGGGTTGGGAGCAACATCTTGGCTCACCACTTCTGCTCAGGGGCCATATTTCTCAGTCCTTCTGATTCTTCCTCAGCCTCCCTGGGTGCTGCCTCTGGCTCCCCATCCAGGGTGAGGGAGGTTACCAAAGGTAATCTCCAGCTGCGATGTGATATCAACGGCGGATTTCCAGAAGACAGGAGACCCATCCTCATGATCGTCCTTCTCCACATCACCTCTGTATCTGACTTGCGAATCATCACTGCCTTGGAAGGAACTGTGGACTCCATCTTCTGGATATTGAACTCAGGCTTTGGTCTGGTTTGTTCTTGAAGGTTTTTCCACTCCTCTAAGGTCATCCCTTGGACTTGATTTTCCTCTTCCACCTCCAGCTCAGGAACTTTGGCTGCAGACCTCCTCGTCCAGGGTGCCCTGGCACTCCTCTACCATCCAGGTCTCTTCCATGGGTACACGTGGCTCTGTCTCACTAGTGTCTTCGCCTGATGCCCAGGGGCAAAGGCCACAGCCACCCACACTGTCCTCCATTCTGTTTGCTTTCATTCAAAGTCTCGTTTCTCTCTTTGGTCAAAGGAGTCAAAAGCTCTGTTCCCAGGACCACCTAGTCCTCTGTTCCTCAGGTCTCCGCTGGGGCACCCTGCCCTCTCTGGTCTGTCACGATCAAAACTATCATCTGGTTTTTCATTGGTAAACTTCCCCGCTGTCAGGTTTGCCTGTCTCTCAGGGTCATAGGGCCAGTATTCCCTGTAGGACCTTCCATCTGCTCTATCAAGCACCAAGTCTGTCTCCCTGTTGTCACTCCATCCTTACTGCTACCTTCTTCTAAGAGTCTGCTTCTGGCCTGGTGGCTGCAGACCCCTAAGGCTGTCTACCTGCGGTGCGGTGCTCTGAACCCCTCCAGGCTCTCGTGCTCCTTCTGCAACTCCCTGTGGCCACCTGCGCCAGGCCTATGTCCTAAGGTCACAACCTAGCTCCAGACACCATGGTGCCTGACCCTGCTGGCCTCTGCCACTTCATTGGGATATTTGCCCTGCAGCTGCTGCTGGCACTGGTGATCATCAGCCTTGCTCGGGATGTCAAACGGGTTCAACTCCTCATACAGCAGCGGATGGAAGCAGTTGGCCATCACTCAGAGGAATGTCTCCTGCATCGCAGTGCCCAAGGCACCTACACGGCTCCCCAGGGCCCCCTTCATGAAGCCACCTCTCCTGGCAGCGTGGGCAGCCCCGGCCGGTGAGCTGCATAAGTGTTTTCTCTCTGTGTTTCTACACCATGTGTACACAGTGTGTGCAGAGGTCAGAAGCCTGCCTGGAATCCCCTGGAGCAGCGGTCACAGAAGGGTGTGAGCTGCTCTGTGAGCGCAGGAAATCCAACCTGGGTTCTAAAAGGGCAGTGGGTGCTCTTAACCTCCGAGCATCTCTTCAGGCCTCAGAAGATGCTTCTAATTGGAAGAGAACTGCAATTGCAGAGCTTTCCACAAGGTCTTAGATTTCCCTGTGACAGAGCTAAGCAGAAAAGCACCAGCCTTCCTTCCCCACAAGACAGGAATAGCCTGAGGCTGGGAGGGGGGGGTGTCAGGGGTCGTGTTAGGGGAAGGGGGCGGGGTTAGGGGAGGAGGGGTGGTGGTGAGCAGCTCTAATGCTGAGGGGGGGAGAAGGGAAGGGGGAGAAGGAGAGAGAGAGATTGGACTAAGGAACATTGGGGGAGGGGAGGCAGTGGGACAACAAATATTTGAGGGTACAAAACGGTTGAGAGGGTGATAGGGAAAGGGGCAAAAGAGTCTCGGATGGAGGAGAAATGAGACAGAGGAGGGGATGCGCAGAGGGAAGTGAGGAAGAGCTGCCTGGGGGTCTCGGGGGATCCTAGAGGGAGAGAGACTGAAATTGTACATGAAGCTAGACAAGAATCAGGGGGAGTGGCTAGAGCAAAGATTTGGTGACCACAGGAAGGCCTCCAGGTACTCCAGGCTGGGGGAGTGGCCCCGCCTAAATTATTCAAACTCTAATCAGGTTGGGGATTTTAGAAGCTCCAGCTCAAGGCACCAACTTTATTCTTTCTTCTCCTTTCCTGACACTCTTGCCAAGCATCCCTGAGGGTGCAGCAGTCGGTGAGTGAGATGAAGAAGGGACTTCCATTGGGGTTTCAGAGCCGTGAACAAAGTTGTCCTCAGGACACTTCTCACAGTTGTTATCTCCATATGACCCAGTGTAAGAGGGACCTGGGTTCACAGGGAGGGAGGTGGAGCGATCCCAGAAGAAATTTAAGGAAAAGTGGATTAGAAAGAAGCAGGGTCAGAAGAGCACAGAAGGCCTGAATTCACAGCCAGGTGCCTGGAACTCTTGCTTTAGTCTGCACTGAGGCCACAGCAGGGGACATGCTAACTTCCCCATTCTTCCTGCAGCCACAGTCACATCTTCTGTCAGAAGGAGCCATGGCCAAGGCAGCAGCCACCAAGTGCAATCATTCTATGATCCAGAGGCTGTTAATTCTCCTGAGCTGTGGATACACCAAGCTGCTGGCTCGTAAGTTCCCTGGGCCTACATGGAGCAGGGTTGCTGCAAGGAACAGGAAACTGGCTTAAGTCAGTTCCCACACCTGGGGTACCAGAAACTCCATGGCTTCCCACTCTTCAGTCCAGCACCACAACAACTGGGAGCACTGGCTTTCCCAGACCCAGGCTTCAGTGGATTGAAGAGATAAGGGAAAAGTTACAGCATGAGGGCGGGGCAGGAATGAAGAACTAACAGGGCAGGAGGGAGTAACTAACTGGTGATGCCCTCAGCACCATCTGGGTCTGTAGGAAGCCTAAAACCCCCTGACCAGGACTGGGTATGTCTGAGCAGTGCGAGACCAGGAGGCAGTCTCAGAGAGCTGCTCTGGACCTAAGGCAGGCCGTGCTAGAGACTGCCTTCCCAAGGGATTCTTCAGGAGCCCTCTGCCATTCAGGAAGCTCTTTGTCCTTGACCTTTCTTCCCACCTACCCATGGTATCTGTCCAGGAGGTCACAACAGATGTTTCCAGGGACAAGGAAGCCTCCATCCTTCTTTTGTTCTCTTTTTATATCATTTCAAGGCTTCACACTATCCCCACACTAGAATCTGAAACAATCCCTTCTCTCCTTTGGTCTAACAAGGGCTGGGATTACAGGTGTGTGACACCAGGCTCAGCTTCAGTGCCCACTTGGCTCATCAGCCACCAGCCTGCTCAGCTCCTCTCCCTGCCCATCTGGCCTTCCCCACTTTCCCTTTCCCAGAATGCCCTTAAGAATCTGGAACATCCTATCCTCTGAGGAGGACCCTAGCAGTGGTACAGGGAGGGACCTATGGAGGTTTCTGCCCTTGGTCCCAGGCCTCCTGGGACATCTACCTCCTGGGTAATGCTTGTCATTAGACAGGAGAGAGTTCTTTTTTGTGAAAATGGAAGACACTAAATCTTGATTGACACCAGGCAAGCTTTGCTGTATATCTCTCTGCATCAACTACTCAGTTCTGCCTTTGGTGTGGCAGCAGCAGAAGACAACAAGCTGATGACTGAGCAGCAGATTTGTCCTCTAACCCAGATCAGGGTACTTCCCATGGACCAGTAACGGTGCCCATTCCGCTTACAAGAGTACTGTGAAAACTGCATCTTTCCCAGGCAGCAGTGGGTTCTGTGTTGCCTGTGACTTCTAGGTAAACTAGAAATGGCAGGAGGAAGTCCTGGCTTTAAGGCCTCTCCATCTCTCCATTGCTGCCCAATGGATTCCTAGGCTCCCATGGAACACAGAAGTCTCTCCTTTGAAGCCTGGGATGCTTGCTGAGGGAGAGGTGGCAGCTGACTTGAGAACTGACCTCGGTCACTTCCTCAAGATAAGATTTGCAGCCTCCCAGGGAACAGGAGATGTTCTATCAGACAAATGTACTTGTCTCTCCCTCCCAGGGAGAAATTAACACACAAGTGACTTCTTATGTTCCTGCAGAAAATGTCACATTTCTGGTATATCTTGTCTGACTGTGACCTATCCACCCAAATGAGAAAGAGCTCAGCTCACGATGCCTTTCCTGATAGCCTACAACCAGAGACTGCACTCTCAGAGTCCAGTACCATGCCAGGAGCCATTTTGTAAGGGAGTGCATTTTCTCTGCTGCAGGACGGTCAGGGTGTCTTCTGCCTAAGTTATTAGGAACAGCGATGAACTCCACACAGGGGCACTCTCTCGCACTGGAACCTCAGGGTGACAGATTGCCTAGGTCATAGGTCCCGTTAGGCAGGTATACCCTTGCTCTTCAAAGATGGGTTCTCTCTGGCTGCTTTCGACCACCAATCAGAGTGTAGCAGGTGTAACATAGATTTTCTGGCCTGTAAAACTCCAGTACTTATAGGATAACGGTATTAGTTATGTTCTACTGCAGGGATAAGACACAGGACCATGGTAACACACAAAAGGAAGAGTTTGGAGAGACAATATCACCTCACAGCAGGGGAGCATGGCAACAGGCAGACCTGGTGGCTCCAGCAGCAAGTTGGAGACAAAATCTCAGTGTGTAGTTCTGGCTGACCTAGAACTATGTATTCAATCTGCCTCAAAACCATAAAGAACCACGTGACTCATCCTGTCAAGTGCTGGGATTCGAGACAGGTGATATGATACCCAGCTGAAAGCCAACATATTAAACCTCAGACAAGGTGCAGAAATGAATGAATGGGAATGTCTTTCAAAGCCACAGCCCCAGTGACATACTTCCATCAGCAAGGCCATACCTCCTAAACCTAAGTGAACAGCTTCTACAAATTGGGGCAAACATCTTACTCTATAGAGGAGAGGCGCATTCAAAACAACACACTAGACATTAACATTAATGTGTAGGGCTTCATACCCAAGTCACAGAGCAGTAATGAAGCCATGCATAGAGAAAAAATTCACCTGGTGTGGGGATGGGTGGTCTCTCCTGGTTGGGATCTGGTCTGCCCACTTAGGACATCAGTCGGGGTCTGTCTTTGAGGTAGTTCAGTTACAAAGGTTTTTTTATGTTTATGCACATTAGTGTTTCAAATGTATGAACATATACATGCATGTATGTGCAGCTCACATGTGCCTGATGCCCTTGGATGCCAAAACAGGACAACAGATCTCCTGGAACTAAAGTTGCAGGCAGTGGTAGCCACCATGTGTTGCTGTTTGTAGGCTCTTTGCTGGCACGTCCAGGGGAGAACTGAGAACCAAAGCCAACAGGGTCTGTCCCGGGTGAGCGGGATAGAGAGTGTGAAAGGCCCTCAAGAAACATACCAGGCCCGGAGTCTTGTCAAAGCTGAAACTCAACTTTATTGCATCAGCCCCTTGTTTATTTAAGTTCAGGGTTTAGGGTGGGGGACTTTTGGTGGTGTGGGATGACATAGGAGGCAGGGAAGGGGGATGGAGGGTAAGGGGTGACTGACAGGACCAGTGGCAAAGCCTCACATCAGCAATGGCAGCACAGAGGCAGGGCCAAACAGGTCTCGCTGGGTCACCCCAATATGGAAGTGACTGAAACAGGTCTCAAAACTCAAGCCAGGCTTATGATCTCCCACAGGGCCACAGGTTCAACATAACTCAACAGTTGCTGAGAATCAAACCTGGATCCTCTGCAAGAGCAATAAGCGCCCTTAACTGCTGCTTCACCTCTCTATCTCCGATGCTTCAGTTTCACACCATGGGCACAGGAACCTGGGGTTGCCATAGGACAGGAACTATAAGAGACTTTTCCATCTGTCTTGTCTTTAATAATTTAAATCGAGCCCCATCTGAGTAGGCTAACCATCCATCTGTACTTAGCATCTTTGTGTTCTGTTAGCCAAGGCCCCCTTAAATAGTCAGGCATCAGGCTCTGTACCCTTTACACATCAGTGGACCACTGTCCTTGATCTTACTCTCTTTTGACCACTGCTTGTGATGGGATTTTCTGTACCCCACTGCTGGGATTCCAGGTTACAGACACAGAGTCCTACAACCCTGCCCAGCCTTCAGCCATCAGCAGCATCCCTGAGCTTCTTCCCATGCTGAGGACCTTCTCTCTGGTGATGCTTACTACACTTCTCAACCAGGGTCTCCAGCATCCCACAGAGCAGCATGGACTCTTCACACTTCCCCTGGAAATGTTTGCTGTGACGTCTATCTGAGAACATGAGTGTCTCTGAGATTTGTGATCACCACTGTTTCACTACCAGAATTAACCATCCTAGATTTTCTCTGGTACTGGTACTGTTCTACTACTGAGGTCCATCTTCTGACCAGTTCCAGGAAGCCATCTCTGGAATGCTCCATTAGGTCCAGGAGATCTGGCACTGTGTTGTTCTAGTTTCCTTCTGTTGCTGTGATAAGACACTCTGGACAAAAGGAACATAGAGGAGAAACTGACTTATGACACACCTACTTCAAAGTTATAGCATGCCATGGAGAGAAGTCAGGACAAGGTCTTGGCAGCAGGCTTACTTGCTATTCTGCACAGCATTACCTAGGGCCATGGAACTTGCTTCTCAGCTGGAGAGATATAATAGGGACCAGAAAGATGGCAGTTGCAGTCTGGATTACCAGCTCATAAAGAGCTGGATTTCCTATTCATCCAGAGACCACCTGACCCAAGAATGATAATGTCCACATTAAGACAGGCATTCTTACATCATTCACCATCAAAACTCTCTCCAATTAGAGACCCATTTCTTAGGCGACTATAGGCTCAGTAACCCTGACAGTTAAAACTCATTATAGATGTCCAACTCTGTGATGTGAGAGTACAGATCAGAAAAACTGTCTCCAAGCAACTTCAGTCACACCCTTGTCCTGCTCCACTATGACCCAGCATCCTCACCCACAATCCTGTCTCCACACAGTCTACACTGGCAGCTTCTGGAGACTCTCCAGAGTGAATGGATCAAGAAAAGATATCCTGAACTCATCCTGCCATGACAGTGCCCATGGCTAAGAATATCATATAATAACAGAGAGGTGGATTGTCCTGATGGAGAGCGGGAGAGAATGAGCATAGTTTACTTAGCACAGTGATGATGGGTCAGGGGTTCCCCCCTGCCCCCACCCCCTTAAATCACTTTTACTGAAGGGGCCACAGGTAGAGAACATCCCTGAGTCTCTTGCTCCCCAGCCCTAACCCCACTGCATGTTTCTTCCACAGAGTCTCCTACTCTCTGCTGTAGATTCGACGTTAGCAACACATTCAATGACAACCTCACATCTGGACTGTGGAACTATGAAGTCCAAGGTGAAGTGAAGACAGTGCCCTTCATTCTCAACAGAAATAACAAATGTCATGTCACTAGTGATTTTGGAAACAGACCCAATGGCACAGAGATCTGTGAAAAACAGTTTCACAGTCTACAGGGTCAAGTTTATCAATTCCAAGATGTACTGCTTCAAATGCGGGGGGAGAATAACACAATCAGAGGTAAGTTTCAAATGGCTCCACAGGAGATGTAGCTCTTTGGTAGAGTTCTTGCCTAGCATGCATGAAGCCCTAGGTTCCATCCTCGCCGCTACAAAATGAATAAAAGAATATATCAGTTGCCCACTGAAGGAAAGAGCAAGATTTGTAACAGGTCAGGGACCTTCATTGTTTCCTGGAGAAACAAAATGAACCACTGTTAGTCCCACCTAAGAGGTCCATCGGCAAGGGCAAAATGCGGAGTGTAAAACCAGGTCAGAGGATGGGAAGGGAAGATGGGTAAGCAGACTGGATTAATCAAGGCCAGAGACTGATCTCTTTCCAATGGGCACAGACCCTCTCACTCTGCAGTCCATTGTGTGTGGCTGGTATGCAGATGAAAGGTACATGGGATCCTGGAAGGTAAGCCTCAATGGAAGCAGAATATTTCATGGTGACATCAAGAGATGGCTTCACATTTACCCTGGATCCAACTGGACAGAGGAGATATTGGAGAAAATCAAAAATCTAAATGACTTCTTAAACAGGACATCACAGGGTGAATTCAAGAACAAGTTTAAGGAGTATAATTTGCACTGTAAAGAAAACCTGGAGCCTACAGGTAACTGGCAAGAGGGGGACAAATCTTTCTGCAGATGTGGAGTGTATCCATCTCTGTATCTCTCTCTCTCTCTCTCTCTCTCTCTCTGTGTGTGTGTGTGTGTGTGTGTTCATGTGCCCATGACCATGTGTGTCCATATATGTATCTCTGTGTGTGTGTGTGTGTGTGTGTGTGTGCATTTATGTGTGTGTGATCTATTCCCCATGAATCTTTGGGTTAAGTCACTCTTTCCATCCCTCATTTCCCCCCTCATCCTCTCCTGTCTCACTGACTTCACACTGTCACCGTCCTTGTGTCTCTCCACTCTCACAGACTGAGCGTCCTCCCACTTCCTGCCTTCTCCTCAGTCTAGAATCCCTGTTGCCTTCCTCTCAGCCTTCATGTCCCTCACAGGTCAGCTCCTCTTCTGTCAGCAGGAGAGATGATCTGCCATAATGACCCTGCTCCCTTAGCATAGCTACATGAGTCTGTTGAGGTCAGGGACATCTCCTGTCCCTTCCAACTCAGGACCCACACAAATAGCTGTTACACAACAAAATGGTTGCAACCCTGTGTGTTATGGAATCTCCTGAGGACCTAGAAGTTGAGATGAGATTTGTTCAGATTTAAGTCCTGGTCAAAGATTCAACTTGTGTTTTCATTTTAGCTTGGTCAACCACTGCTGCAGATGTGGGCCAACCTCCATCCAGGGCTCAAATGCCCAACCCCTCTGTCCTGCTGATAATGCTCAGCTGCTTCCTTCTGGATGTTTTCTGAGGAGAATCCTTGACAATGACAGGTACTGGGCACAATGTTGGAAGTGGAGTAAGGGACAGATGAGTGAGGACTGAGGAAGCAGGAGTGAGTTCCAGAAGTCCTGCTCTGGTCCCTCAGCTGCAGATTCTTACTGAGAAAGGAGGCAGGAGATTGAGAGTCTATGTCACCTGCTAGCAATAGCTTGTGCATGCTCACCCTTAACAAGAGAGGAACATGTCACAGATCAGTAGAA
The DNA here is from genome assembly GCF_900095145.1 of Mus pahari. Lineage (NCBI taxonomy): Eukaryota > Metazoa > Chordata > Mammalia > Rodentia > Muridae > Mus > Mus pahari. The sequence goes on along the minus strand of NW_018393870.1, from coordinate 41,990 downwards.
ATGCCAAGGGAACACAGCCGGTGTCTGGTCAGAACAGGTTCCTAATCAGGAGCATCCCATGCTGCAGATGTGGGGCAGCAGGGACATGTGAGAAGAACATGTTAATTCATTTTCATGTGTAGACGGAAGAGAACTCCACCCCAAGAAGAAGAAAACGAAGATAGACATTAGGAGGCAGCGCAGTCGCAAGACCACTTGCTGACCCATATTTTATTCCACACACCCAAATGACAGCTCACAAGCACTCCAGGTTCAGGAGGTCCAGCCCCGTCTTCTCCACAGACAGATGGCATTTATACACCCCCCCTTGCAGACGTGCAAGATAACACTCATAATCATAACAAAGAAACAACAGCAGCTGGAGCAGTGTTCCCACTGGAGGCAGGTGGACTGAGCTGTTGATGGAATCCATTGCTCTCACCTGGACTCCCTAATGGATAAGGTGGGGCAGGGACACACCCACAGCTAGGAGCCACTCTCAGATGTTGAGAGTTTTAGAATGAAGGGGGAAAGCTGTCTGGAACCCTACTCAAGGCCTGGACAACCAGGCCCCAGGCCCCACTCTGGATGGGGGTCCTCTGAGCTCCTCCAGTCCCTCGATTAGGCCCTGAGCAGGGAGCAGAGCTGATCATCAGTCCATTAACCTGAACCTCCATGCTCTGCAGCAGGGCCTGGGCTGACTCTGGAATGTGGGGAAGGAGGGGAGAAGACAGTACAGGCTCCAGGGATGTAGAGCCCAGGAGTGATGGGAGGAGGGAATGAATGACCTCAGGGAGAGGGGTTGGGGATGCTGATGACTGGTAGAGGTCACCCAGGGGAACTGACCCAGGCTGTCCTCAGACCCTTCATAAAATGTGTTTCCTTGCTGTAGGGTGAAGAGGCTCCAGAGAAAGTCGTGAGAATTCATCTGGTGGAACCACTGCCCCTTTTGTCATCCTCAGACACATGTCTCATCATGCTGACGACATAGTGTTTCAAGGCCTTTCCACTCTGTGCTAGTCACTGTGGCCCTTTCAAACCACAGGCTCCTTTTTCTCTGGGTGATTTCCCCATAACGTGGAATTATGTGATCTAGAGATTTGGATAAACACATAGTGATGTAGAAATAGAATATCCAGATCTCCCTAATGGGACTGTGATGATTTTTCTCCTGTGTATATAACTCATCAGTGTCCATGTCAGAGTGAGACAGACCAGGAGGAGCCTGTACAAGCCTACATTCTCTACACTACAATTGAAAAGTAGATATATGTGCTATTAAATATGACTATATATGAGAGAAACAAACTACTTTATAACATAAAGTGATAGTTTATAATATTATTACTTTTATAGGTAAGTTTTTATGATATACACTAAGTAGTTCAGCCATGCCACATGTACACTGGAGCAGCAGAGAACTTGAAACCCGCTCTGTCCGACAGACTGGCAGCCCCTGCAGTGGCAATCTGGCAGTGACATCTGGAAGGTCCTGGGCAGCTGTCACTACTGAGTCCACACCCTCTGATGCAGGTTTTGGGTCAGCGCTGCTCTCCACAGTGCTGAGAGAAGCTCCTCTGTGCACATCCAGAAGCTGTGGTGCAGGAGAGTGAACTCACGATTGTTGCCTCTGACCTCTAATGGGCACTTTTGCCCAAGTGCACTAGCATTCATACATCCTAAAATTGTGGAGATTGTAGAGTGTGTAGTTCACTGCTGAAACACTTTGTTTTTTGAAGCAGGGTCTCACTCTGGAGACCAGGCTGGCCTGGAACTCACAGAAACACACCTACCTTTGCCTTGCCAGCATTGGGTTTAAAGGTGTGTGCCACCATGCCTGACTGGTCATTTGAATAGAAGCTCTAAAAGTGTGCTACTACAGTATTAGAGCTTTAAAATTGCCTATGTCACTCAGATTAATTTGTAAATTCTAGCAGCATTGATTAGAGGGGCACCACTGATGTATCTGAGGCATCACTAAAGGAAACCTGCAACAACTAAACCTAGGAACCAGAAATTGAGGAGTGTTTGTGGAGTAGGGGTCAGTGGTAACTACATCAGGTCCCCAGACCTTAGCACAACTGACTCCATGATGGAAGTGTTATTCAGGCTGTAAAACTCAGCACACAGACCACACCTACAGCCAAAATGAAACAAAGGCCTAATCAACCGAAGTCCACAGCTCTGAGAAAGTCTCTAATTGTAATAACTTTGCTTTTCGGCTTCTATAGCTCTGCTTCTGGCTAACTGTTCCTGTTAGCTGAGGTGTGTCGACCCATCAAGTGGTTTTGTGTTTAAAAGCTCACCCTGGGAATGGCACATTCTACACTGGGATTCCAAACATTTAGAATAATCAGGGCCAGCTAATGAAGACTTTCTATTGGCTTAAACACCTTTGGTGGGAAGGGGGGGGGGG
>NW_018393870.1:30107-39590 GCF_900095145.1 Mus pahari | reverse complement strand
AAAAAAAAAAAAAAAAGCCTGAGCAGTCTTCTCTGCTGAATTCCCCTAGAACAGCATTGTCCATCCTCCAGTTTCCTTACTAGAAGGTTCTTAGCACAGGTTCCCGATATGTAATTGATGACTCCATGTCTTTAATGGGATTTCTTTCTATTGAGATATTTGTAAACTTTCTTCATGTGATTGGTTTACAGGTATTCAGGTTTCTGTGAATGTGTACTTTCTGTATTATACAATTTTTACTTGAAATTTTCAGAATATTCTCTGAGTATTCTCTTGTAATTATATTACTTTACAAGGTTTGTGGGGCTATTCTTTCATTTGTGATTACATGGTTGTAGTATTCTTTTTGTTCTTAGTGTGTATAATGATCTGTATTTAGAGCTAAAATGAAAGGATGGACTATCCAGAGACTACCCCATCCGGGGGTCCATCCCATCATCAGCCACCAAACCCAGATATTAATGCACATGCCAGAAAGATTCTGCTGAAGGGACCCTGATATAGTGGCCTCTTGTGAGGCTATGCCAGTGCCTGGCAAACACAGAAGTGGATGCTCACAGTCAGCTAATGGATGGAACACAGGGCCCCCAATGAAGGAGCTACAGAAAGTACCCAAGGAACTGAAGGGGGCTGCAACCCTGTAGGTGGAACAACAATATGAACTAACCAGTAGCCCCTGAGCTTGAGTCTCTAGCTGCATATGTAGCAGAAGATGGCCTAATCGGCCATCACTGGGAAGAGAGGCCCCTTAGTCTTGCAAACTGTATATGATCCAGCAAAGGGGAAGGCCAGGGCCAAGTAGTGGGAGTGGGTGGGTAGGGGAGCAGGGGCATGGGGGGGGTTATAGGGAACTTTCGGGATAGCATTTGAAATGTAAATAAAGAAAATAATAATAATAATTAAAAAAAAGAAATGTCTTGTTTGAATTTAGAGACCCACAGCCAGGTCTTATGCAGAGAGTGAGGGACCTTGGAACACTCAGCCCTAAATGCTATATCTCCAACACATCCATCCTCTCTGAGAATTTTTTAAGTCCTGTTTCCAGCCCAAAAGGTTCCCACATCTATTCCTTCCCAAGTCAACAAATTGAGGTTATCACAGATATAGCCCTACTTCTAAGACTAGAATTTCTTTTAATTTTATGTGTGAGGGTGTTTTTACTACATATATATCTGTGAATCGTTATGTCTGGTGTCTGAAGAGGCCAAAACAAAGCCTGAACCCAGAGTTGACAGGAATAGGTCACCATGTAGGTTCTGAGAATAGATTCCTGGTTCTAAGGAAGAGTTACCAGAGCCTAGGATAGATCTTAAAGATGTTGAATTTCACCTGTTCCTTGGATCTCTCATTCAGGGAGAAACAGACCGAGCACACTTGGCTGTACCTCAGAGAGATACTCTGCTCCAGTCAGAGCTGTAGGACACAGTGGAGGGGAAGTCTGTAGCATGAGGGATAAGTTAGCAGAGGATGACAAGATCTGGGCCTGAGGAAATACTGCTATAGACTCAATGGAAAACAGTCAATTAGAGAAGAGGAGAGGAGCGGACTCAGGCTATGTCACAACCAGGTTTGTGGAGAGTAGCACAGAGAGAGAGAGAGAGAGAGAGAGAGAGAGAGAGAGAGAGAGAGAGAGAGAGAGAGAACATAGCATAGAGGACATTAAGCACTGTTTCTCCTGGAAATCTCTTTGTGCTATTCATTGTATAGAAAGGCAGGGAGATAGGATATGAAAAAAGCTGTTGTACATTTTAATAGAGAGTAAACTCTGTAACTATAAAAAGATTAAATTTTACTAAAGTGATTCTAAACCAGAAATTAAACCCATACACCTCTCTGCATATCAATTTCTCCATGGAGCTGTACTGAGTGAAAATAGGTCCGAGGTAAATTACCGTGGTCAGAATTACATTCTGTCTAAGTTCCCTTCACTCTCATTATCACTATTGACTGACTCAGCCTGGTCATTTGTAACACAAACCAATATGACTATTTAACACTTCTGTGGGTGTTTTATTATACCCATTTTTTCTTATAAAAAGATAAATATTTTGAAGTAAATCGTGAAAACAATTTCCTCAATAAGATTTAGATGTCTGTAAAATGATTACTTTCAACAAAGACGAACAGGAAGCATTGTCCAGATGGTCTGTCATCTGTACCTTCAAGATCTTCTTAGCTCGGCACATGTAGTCACTTTCATTTTAATATTGCATGACATGTCATCCTATAAACGAGTTCATACATGCCATCTGTCCAGTATTCATGATAATAAAGCCTTTCCTCTTAGCTACTCTACAAAAAGTCAAAACCTTTCACTGTCCATATTTATAAAAATAGCAGTGTGACTTTCCATAAAGTTTTTGAAAGATTCATGAACCACATACAAATGGACTCTGAAAACTGATATGATTTATATTATCATGTCACCTAATTACAACATTAGCAAAATACTTGGGGAAGAGAGTTAGTTTTGGCAAAAAGATGATAATAATTTCACTTCCACTAGAAATGAAACTAAGACATCACCGTAAGCGTCAGAGAATCTCAGTTTCCATTTTGGTTTCGTCCTCCGTCCTTTAAGGAATGATGCACAAGCCTGAGGTAAGGCGAAGCCTCCCCTCATTTCAGCCCCATTATTCTCACTCACCGGCTTCTCTAGGGTCCTCACTCTCCTAGGTTGTAGTAGATTTCAGGTCCCCAGTGTGGTGGAGCTTGTTACTACTCTAGCTTTAACCAGGGAAAGTAGAGCATAAAAATGAGGCAGACGGATGTCTTACACAATAGACAACTTTATTCAAAGCATCAAACAAGTGGGTTAATCGAGGTCACATGAACAAAGTTCACAAGACTGCAGACAGTCACAAGGACACCACACTTGGAAAAACTTCTTAGCCACACAAGTAAGCAGCAATGTGTGACCTGGGGCAAGCCCACTCCTGCTTACACCTGGGAGGGGCATGCAAGCTCATTCCAAGAACAAACACAGGTTTAGGAGGAACAGAGTTTACAAGGTTTGTATGGTTGACTTAGAGTTTTCTCAAAAGCTCTCAAGATCTCCTCACAGAGCTTCATTCATGGACAATGGTCTGACCATGCCACCTCTTCCACACCAAAGACAAGATACACACACACACACACATACACACACACACACACACACACACACACACAGCTTCTGATAGTGTTCGTAATCTGTGCCATTTCACTTTTGACTAATCATAGAGTGAAATATTAAAACTGACTGTCTCCCTGCCTCCTCTTCCCTGCCTCCTCTATCACTCCATCAGGACGTAACATGGCATTGATATCAGTGACTACATCTTTCCTTGGTCCTGTTCCCTTTCTCACTCTTAGACTAGGACCCTACAGTGTCAGGCTGTGCCCTGCTCTAGATTACCCCTTGTTATGTAAAATGATGGCTTTCAGGCTGGGCCTTGCCTGAAGTGACTACATTTTACAGACAACAAGTTGATACCTGGGCATCTCCTCTACAAATAGACATTCATTCTGTCCAGCACCCTCCATACACAAAAACAGTAAGTTATTTCTAAAGTTCAAAAGATAGCACATATAAACATATCAGTATTAACAAGACACATGAGCATGTAGTCATGTGAAAACCATACTAGAAAAATCAGACATGAGAAATTGTCAAATATTGCCAATTGATCAAGGATGCAACACCCTGACCTAGATCAATAAAGAGGAGTACACCTAACTGAACATGGTGATGCCTACCACCAACCTTCCAACAGATACCCATATGTGTATCACAAGGGCGGCAAGCAGGAACTCCTGATGGTCCCCTGTGCTTCAGCTTAGTGACTACTGTTAGCACAGACTGCAAGTCCTATCTCTGCTGTCTATTCATCCTGACCTGTCCATCACCTCCCTCCCCAGCCCTGTGATTCTGCACTTTATCCTTTGCCATACCATTCAACTCTGAGCCTGACCATGCCCTGTTAGCTTGCAGCCTCCTTAATATATTTTCTGGCTAACTACATCTGCCTTAGTGATACTTCTATGCTGTGGACTCCTTAAACCTTCTATGGCCATTCCATAATCTACACATATATCACATGCATGCACACATACACACATACCACATTCATGTACACACAACATACATGCACACAAACAAATCACATACATGCACACGTACATACATCACATACATTCATACTTACACATACTGTATGGTATGTAATATAATATCTGAACTTTAACATTAGCAATTAATATTGGAATAAAAGAACCCAGATTTGCCAGGAGCCATTTATCAAGACAATTGGAAGTCCTTGGCAAATTGAATTCACTAAAATTCAGTATCTTGTGAATTCATTAGTATTCCATCAATACAGGTATTGTAGAAAGACACAAACATGTCCACCTACATTTCTGCCATAGCACAGTCACGGCAGGACTCCACTTGTGAAAAGGAATCAAATGAGCCATCAGGACTTTGAGTTAGAAATTAGAAATGCACATTTTTCAATCAAATTAAACCATTTGGTGATGCAAGTAAAATTGATCGTGTTTTCAAAGTCTCGTGAACAACACTAAGCTTGCTCTGTTGACCCAGGGCCTGCCTCATACACAGTGAAACCTTATACTGTTCAGAGGGAGACCTGCCTCATGGGCTGAAACGAGGGAAGCCTGAAATCCAGGGAGATCACGAGTCAGAGGTAAGAAGGCTGAGAAGGCACATCGTTTCATCACTTCATCTGTGCAGGGTCTGAACTCATGAAGAATCATTTAGCAAAAATAAATCAGGAAAAAAAAATGCAGAGGAGAAAGGAAGAAACCAGCCCCAGATCCCAGATCTATGCTTACCCATATATAAGGGAACGTATAGGATTACACCATGCTAAGACACTATTAGACAGGCTGAAGGAAACTATCTGGACTCGGAGAGATGGCTCAGAGCGTAAGTATGAGCACATGCTTCCCTATCACGGGGTTAACATTTGGTTGCAGCACCCATGTCAGGTTGTAACTTTAATTTTTTTCAAATACTATTTATTGTTAATGATGGTTCTTAGACATTATAAACTCCCTTTTAGCCCACCATCCACCAGAGGTAGTAGGAAAGAAAGGATACAGTCTTGGGGCAGCTATGTCTGTGACAGTCAACGCTCTTTTTGCCAACAATATCCGATTTACCTCTTTGATGACCTTGACCCTTTCCCTTCCTGCCCCCTGTAAATAGCATATAAGAAGCTGTAGTTCAGTTTTGGAATTGGGATAGCATAAGGGCAAGAAGTAGTTGCTAGAGTTTCCTGGTATCGTGGCGGATTTGTCAGGATTCACCCTCAGAGGAATCCGATTTAATAGGGCTTGCGAGATTAGGTTTTAGTTGTTGCGCCCAGAGACTGAGTTACCACTGTTACTGAGCTAAGCTTGTGTGGTGTTTTTTTCTCGCTGAGAAAAAAACCAGAGAGAAAGCTCAAGACATGGCTGCCCAGTGTGTCACAAAATTGGAACTAAACATTTCCTGTAACAAACTTTTGGTTGCAGATGTAACATCAAAATTAGATCCTTTATGTTTGCTGCTTTTGAACCGTGGTATGAGGTTGAAGGGAGAGAAGCATTAAGAATTCTTTGAATCCCAAATTTTCTAAGACATTTGTTATTGATTACTACTTTGACGTGGTTCAGAAATTGAAGTTTGGAGTCTATGACCTCGACAACAAACCTATCAAGCCGAGTGACGATGACGTCTTGGGAGAACGTGAAGTCACTCTTGGACAAATAGTTTACAGTAAGAAGCTAACTTGACCACTGGTGCTCAAAAATGGCAAACCTGCAGAAAAAGGGAGTATTACAATTTCAGCAGAAGAAATAAAGGAAAATAGAGTGGTATTGTTTGAAGTAGAAGCCAGAAAACTGGATAATAGGGATCTGTTTGGGAAGTCAGATCCATACTTAGAGTTTCACAAGCAGACATTGGAGAGCCACTGGCTGATGGTTCACTGAACAGAGGTTATAAAAAAAACAACCTGAATCCCATGTGGAAGCTTTTTTAAAATCCCCTTAACTCTCTGTGCTATGGAAAAATGGACAAAACCATTAAGGTAGAGTGTTATGATTATGACAATGATGGCTCACATGATCTCATTGGAACCTTTCAAACCACCATGACAAGAGACAAAGAAGCCTCCAGAAACTTATCAGTTGAATACTAATGCATAAATGAAAAAGAGAGAGAGAGAGAGAGAGAGAGAGAGAGAGAGAGAGAGAGAGACAGAAGAAAGAGAGCTACAAGAATTCAGGTGTTATCAGTGTGAAGCATCAAGATATTACTGTAGAATGCACATTTCTTGACTACGTCATGGGAGGGTATCAGCTCAATTTTACTGTGGGAGTGGACTTCACTGGCTCCAATGGCGACCCAGACTCCCTGCATTACATCAGCCCTAATGGTGTTAATGAGTATCTGAGTGCCATCTGCCCTGTGGGATTTGCAATTCAAAGTTATGATGCTGATAAAATGTTTCCAGCTTTTGGCTTAGGAGCTCAGATGCCCCCTCAGTGACAGGTGTCTCATGAATTCCCAATGAACTTTAACAACCCCCCCCCAACCCCTATTGCAATGGAATCAAGGCATTATAGAGGCTTATCAGACAGACCTGTCTTCCTCGGATAAGACTCTATGGACCAACTAATATTTCTCCAATTAAAAATCACGTGGTTGGGTTTGCTTCTGCAGTCACACAGCAGCAAGCTACTTCTCAATACTTTGTGCTCATAGTCATCACTGATGGCGTGATCACAGACCTTGAAACCAGACAGGCAATTGTCAATGCAGCCAAGGTTCTTGGGAGAGCTGACTTCAGTGCCATAGTTTCTAGATGGTGATGGTGGAAGGCTCCGTGCCTCATCAAGCAAGGTGGCCAAAAGAGATATTGTTCAGTCTGTGCCTTTCAGACAGTTCCAGAATGCCCCCCAAAGAAGCACTTGCTCAGCGTGTCTTGGCAGAAATTCCCCAGCAGGTGGTGGCCAACTTCAATAAATACAAACTCCTTCCTCCCCAAAACCCAGCTGTGAAGTAGGAGGCAGGACAGCTACAGGATTTCAAAAGCTGTGTGGAGCAATGCCATGTCTTACACAGAGTGATGTATCTGCCATCTGCACTTTTTACTCCCTGGGTATTGGATGTAAACCCAGCTTTTTGTATATGTTCTTTCTGTTTAAAGCATACATTTTATACTTTTTGAAGAGGACAGTAGTAAGTGCTGCTCAATGAATTCAGTGATTTTTAGAAATTACAAGTGTGCTGTTTGGAATTGAATTTAATGTAGGAAAAGTGAGGTTTGTTGGTTTGTTGTCTACTCTCTGGAATGAAATGCCATTTTTAAATGTTGCCAGTGGAGTCAAATACTTTGCCTTTCTATTCAGTGGCCAATTATTGCAAAAAATTTAACAGTTAGAATTGTGTATTCACCACATATCCTTAAGTGGATGTCCATAGCACCAGTCAGCGTGCCTGTCAGTGTTACTGAGTCCTGCCACCACTGCCTGTGTCCTTGTTTTCTGCAGGCTTCTCAGAAACAGCTTAGTGCTGAGGTCTGGCTCAGAGAAGATCCACTTGTCTTGTTTGCCTAGCCCAGTGAGCAGGCGCCTCCTTCCCACACGGGTAATTGACATCTGGATATGTGCTGTTAACCTGAAGCAATGCACCTCTACATAGCAGGGTTTCTTAAAATTTATTTTCATTTTGAGTCCTTTTACCCAAAAAATTTTATGTAACCCTAGTTTTAAAGTTATACAAAGTTATATTTAAGATAGGTGTATAAATCAAACAATGCAAGTAAACTAAAATAAATTTATTTTACACTCCTGGAGAGAAGATTCTAGGTTAATCGTGCATATTACTCTAGCAGGGAACCTGTTGGTTTCTAGCACATAGAGCAGGTAGCTCTCCTTGTCTGTAATTCCAGCTTCAAGGGATTTGATAGTCTCCTCTGTACTGTACAAGGACCTGCTTGTGTGTGTGTGCGCACGCGCTCATGTGTGTATGCATGCACATACATACCTACACACACACATAAAGTTACTTAACAATTTTTGTTAGACTTACAGTTTTACCGTTTATTAAAGGTGAAAGCATATTTGCTTACTACTGGGTGAATATGCTTCTTTGTTTTTATGTAAGAACTAGATCTCGGCTGACTATTTGATATTGCAGTACACAGAGCATCTTGAAGGTACTTCCGAGTTGGTGGATATTTTGATTTTTTTTTAATTGCCAATACTTAGAACCTCTTTTCACATGAATACATAGTACAAAATGCCATCAGGGTTTAGAGATGTTTCAGAAGTTGGAAAATCTGTCCTCATTCTAACTCAAAACACATTTAAAGTTTTTTTTTTTTTTTTTATGAAGCGTATGCTGACAATCTTTGAAATCAAACTTTCTAGCGCAGTACAATCTAGAGGTCTATTGCTTTGATACTGACTTGATTCAGAATGACAGGAAAATATTGAAATCTCTCTTTTCTGTAACTAAGTGTTCGTGCTAGAGCTGAGTATGCGCAGTAAAATCACGTTAAATCACAATGCAAAAAGTAACCTTGAGTCTGAGCCGAGGTATTCGAGGACTGTTGATTGTGGTTGTGGCAGCTGTGCAGTGCAAAATGCACCTGCTGTCAACAGGTGCATTTTGCACTACAGGTGCATATATATATTCGTACTGACCTAGGCACCTCATTTTCTGTTTAAGATTGATTTGTTTAAGAGCATTAACATTTTAAATCTTCTGAGGGATTTACAAATGTTCGCTTTAGACAGGACTCTGTCAACTTTTCCAAAGTAGACCCAGGACCTCGCTGATCTTCTACTGCTGTGTTTTACATGCATTGTCCTTTTTGTCATTTCATACTAGAAAACCATCTTCAAGAATGCTATATAGGCTATTTTTCATGAAGGTGATGTAAGGTAAGCTAGCAGCTGGGTGGAATTGTGAGCAGTTGTAGCAGACGATACAGTGTGTGCATAACTTACTAAATATGTAAGTTTATATTAAATACATTTTCCTTGTGAGTTCCCTTTAAATAAAGGTGCTCTTGATGTAAAGAGGAGGAGGAGGAGGAGGAGGAGGAAGAGAAGCTGTATTTCTTCGTTAATGTGCTTGACACAAGTCATCAGCTTATGCAATTCCTCCTGATCCCAGATAGTGCTTTTGCATTCTTTATTTCTTATTTTCTTTATTTCTCACCTCTGGTTCTCTCACTAAACTCCTTGTTGTTGAGAACTATTATTCCTAAACATGGCATGCATCCACGTGCAAAGACCTACAGCTACATCTACGTCTACATCTACATCTACGTCTACATCTACAGCTACAGCTACAGCTACGTCTACGTCTACGTCTACGTCTACGTCTACGTCTACGTCTACGTCTACGTCTACAGCTACAGCTACGTCTACGTCTACGTCTACGTCTACGTCTACGTCTATGTCTACATCTACTTCATCTACATC
>NW_018393870.1:20704-29347 GCF_900095145.1 Mus pahari | reverse complement strand
TTGTGCAGGAATAGAAACCCTAAGACAAGTATCTAAGTTCAATCCTGACAACCAATGTTGAAAACAGAAAAGGCATGGGGTGGTGGCATGTTCATGAAATTTCAGAAAAAATCAAACAGTCAGGTGATTTCCAGGTCAGTGAGCAACTAAGAAACAAAGTTCTTTTGGATTTAATTCATTGCTTAGAAATAGTTTGGCATTGCCAATCAGTCATAGAGTCAAGTCATCATAAAGCATAAAAATTGAGCTACAGTTTAGGAGGGTGGGATCATAAATACAGGAGGTTGAAAGCCAGGTTGACATATATCACTCAGAGGTTCCAATGTCCTCTGTACTGGGAGGTTGGTGTAGATGGTGGTATTGATATCACTGCCATAATACTATCTGCATGCTAAGGGGCTCTATTCTAGAAGATATCTATCATAAAGGAAAGCTAAGTAAGACTGCGACAAAGACATTTAGCAGATTGAAAACAAGACAGAATCTGTGAGTGAGAACAGGAAAACAATGAGTCACAGTGGTTAGAAGTGCCACCACAGAGTGATTTCAAGAAGAGTAACAACATAGTGGCTGTGAAGAGGGCAGGGAATCTTACCTGAGTCTGTGGCCCAGCAACATTAGATTAAGGAAGTAACCACAGGGGTCATAGGTCAATGTAAGTAGGTACCCACACTATGGCTATTCCTTGGGAGATGTGTTTGAAGATAGGACATTTGAGCTTTTGTTGTCAAACACTCTTTAACCCTGGCCAGGCGGACCCATAGTGACAGAGCATGCATCATGACCAGGTAGGGCTTAGTATGTCTGGTCCAGACAGCAGCCAATGTCATTTTGGCCTGTAGGAGGATTTGAAGATACACTCAGTTTCCTGATTTGCCTAAAAAGGTGACCCTGGACAGGTAATTATGTATGAAGGCCTGACCTTATCCTGGTACTCAGGGACAGCCTTCATCCTCCTTAGGCTGCTGTAGGTACATGGCCATAAAAGCCTACATACCACCAGATCCCACCTTTTCTGAACATCGTTCTGCTGTTTATTCATCACCCATGACCCCAGTCAGGCCAGTCTCAAAGCCACGCCTGTCCAGGTGAGCATGGCAGTTTTCAAAAGGACAATTGCTTTAAGTGCTATGATATCGTCAGCAGGGCTCATGGAGACTTCTACTCATGCCTGATTCTCTCTAGTCTGAAATTGTGTCTTCTGTGATGTAGCAGGATTTTCCCCGTCCAATTAATTTACTTATTTATACAAGAGGAAGCCTGAGATTGGACAGGGAAAAGAGAGGCAGAGCGAAGAGTTGTAGAGATGGAGACTGAAGAGACAGGTAGAGAAGGAAGCAAAATGGAGGGCAATGAACAGGATGCTTCAGATTCTGCGTGGTTTAAAATCGCCACAGATAGATGCAATATCGTATAAGGATAGAATAATTGGGGTGATTTGTCTAATCTAGGCGGGCAGCTTGTACCATTATCGATTGGCTCTGAAATTATTGTGTGGGAATCTTGTGAATTAAGAATGTATTGATATATAAATCTGACTGCTTAATTATAAGCTTCTAGAGTTTCATTTCTACCAGATTGCTTGGTGTTGTGGCAGCTGACTGCCTGGTAGGTGTTCATTGCATGGGGTTGGCATGGCAACGACTCACCAAAGGAACTTACCAAATCAGGTACAAACATTTTGGGAGCTCCAGGTCAGAGAGACTACAGAGTTGAGAATACCCATTGGAGCCGCTGGTGCCCTGCTGAGCACGGTATATGGATAGTTGATTTCCCATTTCCCACAATTTTAAAAGCAGTAACAGATCATTTTGACAGCAGACAAAGACTCAGTCTGAACTATACCAACGGCTGAACTAACATTGGGACCAAGGATTACAGTCAAATCATGGTTCAGATAGACCTTTACCTTTCTATCCAAACTGTCTCTGTCTGGAGGGCAAGTGAAGCAACAGACAGAGAGCACACACAGGCCTGAAGCAATTACTATGAATATTTCTTGGCCAATGTCCAGTGACTTGGCTGCCCACAGAAAATGTATTTTGCTATCATTCTAGAGGAGACAGGAGACCTCAAACTCACTGTGTTAAATTGTGTGGCACTGCCCTTGGAAGACAGCAATTTGAGTGTCTATGTGTGGCTACCTGGAGCCTCATCCTCTCTGATTGGCCTAGATGTTGCAGAAGATTGTTAGGAGGAACCAGCCGGGTCACTAAGATCTTGACACTCCTGAGCACTTGTGGTGACCATGTGTTGTTCGACCTTGGCCCATAAGTCCAGATTTCCATTCATGGTTCTTCCTGGTGACAACCTCTCTGGGCCTCCTGTCAATCAAGACTTTCTCATGAAGCCATATTTCTAAAGACTTGATTAAGAACAAACTCTAAAACAGCTGTAAAATGCAAGAGCTTGCAGGAAAGGGGAAGAATTAGGAAAGTCCATGCTGAGCACCCAGAAACATAAAGCAGAAGACATCCCCAAAAACAGCAGATGTGTATGCCCACACTCCTGATTCCTGTCTTGTGTTCTGCACCCCAACTGCTGCCTTCTGGGAGAAATGATACCACTTAAACCAAAAGCTTCTTTTATGGGGTCCCAGCAACCACATCCTGTGAGGTCTGTAAATCCTAACCTAAAGCCTGGTCATTCCTTTGTGAGATAGATCAAAGGCAAGGGAGAGGGTCACTGGGAACTGAGGCAGCCCATGGTGGAAAGAAGCTCTCTGTTTGGCCTGATGATGGGTTTGTTTTTAAATTAAAGAAGTTACAGTAAGATCTTGCTGGTGACCCCTCCAGCAATCCTTCCTCCATCCCCCATATCCTCTAAGCAGGTGTCCTCCCCGCCACCCCCCAGTATCCCTTGACCCTGGTACTTCAAATGTCTATGAGGCTAGGCATTTTCTCTCCCACTGAGCCCTGACAAGGCAGCCCAGCTAGAAGAACATAACCCACAGATGGGCGACAGCTTTGGGGACAGCCCTCCCTCCTGTACCAGTTATTTGGGACCCACATGAAGACCAAGCTGCACATCTGATACATATGTGCAGGGAGGCCTAGATCCAGCCCACATATGTTTTTTGGTAACTCTGAAAATTTAAGCAGCATTGGCTTAGTGCTTTATGCCCTGATTGTGATTGTTTCTGTACTAGAAGTTGGGCTTGTTTTGATGTTTTTCTCTCATGAAGGAGCCATTGATACTGAATTAGCTATTCCTGCTATTATGGAAAATTTTTTAAAAAATAAACATTTCCCATGAAGGTCCTGTTAAGGCCTAGGTAAAATATTGAGGCCTAGATGGAATATTAAAACCTAGTTAAAGCCTAGAAGCTACATGCCTGTGGAGTCCGTCCCACCTGCCCTGCCAACCTCTCTCTCTCTCTCTCTCTCTCTCTCTCTCTCTCTCTCTCTCTCTCTCTCCATCTCTCTGTCTGTCTCCCTGTCTGTCTCTGTCTGTCTCTGTCTGTCTCTCTCTCTCTCTTTCTGCTATTCTCATATGAGTTGGGTGTATCCTATCTCTGACTTGTTCTGTCAAATCTTTCTCTGATTCATCACTTTGTCTGCCTCTCCATTAAACCTCACTTTCAAACATGGTTGCTTCCTTCTAAAATCTAGCCTTACCTTCATTGTTAGAAGTAAAGGAGTGTACTAAGAGAGTGTCTATGTTCCAGTCAAATCATACTGTAACACATAGTGTGTCTGCATTCTGACTGAATCATATCTTTGGATGTGATACCAGAGCAGTCATGTTGCTAGATTAAAATCTCTCTACAGGTGCTATTGCTATCAAGAAGAGGACAAGATTTCCATCTTCCATCCATACCAAGAAGAGGACAAGTTTCCATCCATGGTGGATCTCAGCACAGCTGTCTGGGTGTAGAACAAGTCATGTTAGAGAGGTGGCAGTGGTGAGCATGTGACAAAGAAACACTGGGGAGGGAAGACATCCTTTAGTACCTTCCTGTTAGGGATTTGGTTTAACACCTGTATTATGTTAACTGGGTTCCCAAAATCGCACAAGAATCCCACATTCTTTACCCCCAGTTGGTTCTGATTAGTAAATCAAGTTGCCAGCGGCTAATGGCTGGGCAGAGAGGCAGAGGTGGGACTTTAGGATTTGCAGGAAAGGGGACTGAGAAAAGGAGTTAGAACCACCATGCTGGAAAGGCAGAAAAATCAGGCCTGAGAAGTGCATGGCAGAGAAACAGCCTACATGGGGATCATAGCCCAGGAGGGCCACAGGCATGGGCTCAGGGGTCCCAGGATGGAATGTAGGTTTTAGTAAGGAATGCTTCAGGATATCAGAGGGGAGAGTGTACTAAACACAGGGAGGTTTGGAAGTGGCCCACCATTGAGCTGCTTAGGGCATATTAAATGTGTGTGTGTGTGTGTGTGTGTGTGTGTGTGTGTGTGTGTGTGTATCTTTGGGAATCCAGAACATTGGGGTGGGTAGCAAGGAACTCATGCTGCCACCAGGGAAGTTAGAGTGCGTTAATCACATAATGCAACACCTTAGTCATGTTGCAGCACTTTGATACACACTTTGACCCCCAAACTCTCTTTTTGCTACTGTTATCAATTGTTATGTAAATATCTGTGGTTTCCGATGACCCTCGGTGACTCCTGTGAAAGGGTCATTTGACCCTAAAGGGGTTACAACACACAGGTTGAGAACCTTTGCTTTAGCTCAAAACCAGTCAGGCTATGTGGGGGGTGTGTGTGTGTGTGTGTGTGTGTGTGTGTGTGTGTGTGAGAGAGAGAGAGAGAGAGAGAGAGAGAGAGAGAGAGAGAGAGCATATTTCTTTGGACTGTGCTGTTATTAGGATGCAAAATGTCCCAAACACAGTCATGTATTTGCACTGTTGTCCTTAGTTGAGAACATTGTTTTGAGAAGTCGTGGTACCTCTAGGAGTTGGGGCTAGATGGAGGAAGTGGGTTGCTGAGCACCAGGCTTTGAGGCCTATGTCTCATTCCACTTCCTAGCTGGGCTGAGTTTTGTTCTTTCTATGTGTTCTGATCTACTCAGATATAAGCAAACTCCTGAGATACAAGCCACTCCTGCCACCATCCCTTCCCCCATCAGATTGATAGCCCTTTACAGCATTAGCCAAAAATTAATCAGTTCTCCTTAAAGTTGCTTTAGTCAGGGATTTTTATCACAGTGATAAGGAAAGTCACTAATAGAGAATGGTTAAGTTACCATAGTCTCTCAGTTGATCTATATTCATATGTCAGAACTTGCTTTTGTAAAAGAATAAATGATATTCCCTTGTGTGTTATAGCACACATTGGTTATGGTGAATACTGCTGCCAAGAACATAGATTTGTTATGAATTCTCATAATCCCGTTTCAGATTCTTCTGGATATATACTTAGCAGTGGGATTATTAATTGGAATTCTACTTTTAAGATTTCAAAGGACCATCCACTTCCCTACTAGTAACACAATTAGAAAAATCCATGGGCTGCAACCCTGTAGGTGGAACAACAATATGAACTAACCAGTTCCCTCTGAGCTCGAGTCTCTAGCTGCATATGTAGCAGAAGATGGCCTAATCGGCCATCATTGGGAAGAGAGGCCCCTTGGTCTTGTAAACTTTATATGACCCAGCACAGGGGAAGGCCTGGGCCAAGTAGTGGGAGTGGGTGGGTAGGGGAGCAGGGGCGGGGGTGGGGTATAGGGAACTTTCGGGATAGCATTTGAAATGTAAATAAAGAAAATAATAATAAATAAATTAAAAAAAAAAGAAAAATCCATTAACAATGTCATGCATGGGGCCGGGGGAGAAAGCCTTTCATTTCAGCAACTGAGAGTTCAAGGACAGCCTGGTCTACATAGTGGGTTCCAAGTCAGACAACGCTACAGAGTGAGACCCTGTCTCTAACAGAACTTCACCAACAGGACATGAGAGCTATCATTTCTCCAAATCCTTATGGATATTATTCTGCAATAGCCACTCTAGCCCATATGAAGTACAAACCTCACTGTGATCTTGATTTACATTTTCTAGTGCTAAGTATTGTTGATTTTTTTTTTTTTTGGTATCTAACACATTTATTTCTCTCAATGAAAAGGTACGTATTTCTGTGAAAGGATAAATGTTGCTACAGTAGACAACACAGGACACTGCATACAGCAAGGCCAGCAGTAGGTAAATCAGGCCAGCACTTAAGCAAAGTTGGAACCCTGCTAGACCACATTGGTAGCATTCATGTCATAATAGTTGATGTCCAATGTTGTGCAGGCTGCAGAGGGTATGGGGTCACTAAACGTCATGACCTAGTCTGGGTCCAAGTGCACTGTGTTGTCTTGCCAGTAGCATATGCCAGCTGCTGGGTGAGCTCTGAGAGAAGTCCCAGTATGGGGGGGGCACATTGGTGCTCATGGTGAACACCAGCATAGTGTGAAGGGACTGTGCCCACGGGACTAGAAGACAGTGCAACACTTGACATGGTCCAAACCAGGACCTTAACTATGTGTTCGTATGCTTATTGGTTGTTTGTATATCATCTTAAGATAAATGTCTATTCAAGGCCCTTTCTTAAATTTTAGTTGTATTATTTATTTTATGTTGTTCAGTTGAGGGCTCATGAGGTAAAGGTATTTGCTTATGGTAAAAGGGTCAGTTTGACAGAAACATATCACAGTCATTAGTGTAACAGGGCCCTAGATATTAGTTGGACCTCAGATCTCAGCAAAACTGATTGCACAATGGAAGTTCTATTCAGGCTGTAAAATTCAACATACACACAACACCACCTGCCAAAACTAGAGCAAAGGCCTAACCCATCCAAGTCCATACTTATGGCAAAGGTCTCTAAAATACCAACCGTGCTTTGGGGCTTTTGTAGCTCTGCTTCTAGCTGTCCTTGTTAACTGAAGTATGTCACTCCACAACATAGGTATTGTGCTTAAAACTCACTTCGAGAAAGGCTCCATGATACACTGAGATCCTAAGCACCAAGTGTAGTCATTGACCGGCTAATAAAGATGTTCTATTGGCTTAAACCCACCTCCAGGCAATCTTCTCTGGAGAATACCTCACAGCAATACGTATCTATTCATTTAACACCAGAGCTCCCAATTGAAGCAAATGTTTATAACTGAAGTGAGAAATCCACATCAACGCAGTAAGTAGAGGAGATTTCAACACCTCACATTCATTATTTTTATTTGGCTAGTTTCAATTTTTTTGAGACAATTTGAGGCTGGATTTCATAGAAATCCACCTCCCTAGGGCTGGGACTAAAGGCATTCACTACCACACCTGACTCAATTCTTCATTCTCAGTAATGGAAAGATGTTCCCGCCCTCGGAAACACTCCAGTCTAGGTCCTTCCTGAAGGGTGGGAATATCCTAAAAGGGAATAGGCTGCGAAAAGAAATTGAAGCCTAGGCAATGTCACACTGGTCAAGGCTCGGAAGTTTAATAACCGGACTCTGTTTAAGTAACATAGAAAAATTCCCAGCCCGCCCTTAAGTCTTTTGAAGTTGCTGGCGGTGGTCTGATCGTAGGCGGGTCCAAGGGATCGTAGGCGGTCCGAGGATTGAGGCAGGGATGAGTGCCTGTTGACGTAGGCAGTCCAAGGACGCTGCATTCTGGGAGATCTGGGGAGGTCCTCTCAGTAGCAACTCTCTGGTATGCCTATGCGTTAGGGGGCTGGTGTTTTGAGGGAGAGTGATTGGTGGAGGTGGGAGACCCCAACATTTCTGCCCTTAGTATTTAAAAAGTTAATTTTGCTGTACTGGCACAAAATATATTTATGTTCTAGCAACCTGCCCAGGAGCTGTGGTGGCTAGCAGCCACACCTGTCGCAGATTTTCTGGAACTGATCTATTGTTAGTCTAAGGATGGGGCCAGCAGCTTGAGGAGGAAATCCAGTGTAAGGTCAGTCAGAATTTAATTTCACCACCAGGGATCCTTTAGTAAATCCTCAATTATGCTGATTTCTTTGTGCCCAGCAGAAAAACCTGATTTGGGGTGTTTTGTTCTGGCAGATCTCATGAATAATGCAACGTCATTCCCCCCCCCCCTAATTTCTAGGCCTAGGTAGATACTAGAATATGAATGTAACTTCCACATGATATTTTTAACATCTTGCCCTACTGCCAGCACTACTTATTAAGGGCATTGACCTTGACCCCTAATTTATTTACTAAAAAATTAGACCAAACCATGATATAATGTTTAGATGCTGAAGGGTTATTATTTAGATGCTGAAGGGTTTTTGTCACCGTTGGTGTAGTGAGATGAGTCTGAATAGCACTTGCTGCACACCGTTGGGGGTAGTCCTGCTTGAAAACAAAAGCCAAACAGTTGAATAGGAACAGGATAACAACTTCTTTGGGAAGGGCCAGATACTTACTTAGTTGCAAATTAGCAACTCTCAGGTTAGACAATAGACCCAGGTGTGTGGGGGAAGGGGCGGCTAGAGAATTACAGAATGGCTGTGAGCTCCTTACCAGAGGAGGCCAAGCCAGACTTAACTCTGCCCAGTTAATAAAGATTTTTAGCTATTTTTATTAATATTGGAATTATTACTAGACCAGTCTAAGATTGAATTTAGAGTAATTGGTCACAATGGAGGAAGGAGGGGAATTATTNTAACTCCTCCTAAGACTGATCTTTATAAGTCAGATTTCACA
>NW_018393870.1:12762-19951 GCF_900095145.1 Mus pahari | reverse complement strand
TGCCTGGTAAAAATTTAACATGGCATTGTCTTAAGAGGCCTTGTCCAGGCAAGCTAGGACAAATTATTAATGTCCAAAGGTAAGTCTTCTTAAGAGAACAGCATTTTTATCTTATGAGTTGTATATGCACAAACAATTGTAAATTGTGACAAGTTGAGAATTATAGCATTTGAGAGACGAACAATATTTGAGCAACTTTAAGCTGAGATATATTGACCATTAATATACAAATTAAAGCTTGATTAACTTTTTTTTAAAAAAAACTCTCTACAACACCCAGTTTAATCATTTGTGCTGAAACAGGAGGAAGCTAAAAAGGATAAACATGTGATCTGATTCACAATTACTTTTATAAATAAAAAGCTGCCATAAATACAGTAAAAAAAAGGGGGGGTATATGCATACAACTGCATGCATAAAGGCAATTTTTATCTTTAGGATGATTGTCAATTGTATCTAAAAAGATGGTATGTAGTAGGCCAAATAGTAAAATTTTGCAATACCCAATTTGATTGTAGTTTGGAAAGGGGAATTTTTAATTTTAATTAGTACCACAGCACCTTTACAATAGGAGGTCAAGATTTTACTCAGAGAAGAAAAATGATTTTACATTAATGACCTTTTATGTCAAACAATTGCTGTGGGCACTTAATAACTATAACTAAAATAAGCAGCTAGTATATAGGTACCAATGAGTANAATTGATAGCAATTAGAAAAGCTTATTTTGTTTTTTGTAAGGACTTTTGTTTTTTACCAATGAAATTGTATCACTTAAAATAAAATAGAAAGGTTTAAATTAATTTGAATCCTTAACATAAGATCTTGCTCATTAACATCTATTGGAAGCCTGAAAAAAAAAAAAATAAACATTTTGAAGCAATTTAATTTTTTTGTTGTAAAATCTTAAATATCACAATTTTATTTAGCATAACTAAAACCTTAAACATGAAAAGGATATGGTCTCTGAGAGCAGGATGTCAGGTCATAGCTAATACTTACCACGCTGAAAATTTAAACTCTTAGCTTATTGTATTTAAGCAGAGACAATAAAAATTATTTTTATAAAGTGTAAGCTGCATAAGCTATACTTAGAGGTAAAACATTATCCGTAATAATCAGTTTACCAGAAACAAACCTTTAACATTTATCAAATAAAAATAAACTTTTTAATAATTTTGTAAGAAGAAGGCAATTAGCAACACGTGGACAGCCTCCCTTAAGGTAGGGGGTGTAGCCACAAGAACTTGTTTGGCGCGATTTTTGAAACAAAAGAAAAAGTCCGCTGTTTGTGAGACAAAGGAAAAGCCTGCCAAGGCCATTTTGAGCTTAATTCTCAACACTTGGGAAGGTAAAGCGCAAGTTTAAAACACCTTACTAAACCTTGAATGACTTTAACCCTGAGTTAAATAATTTAAAGCTAACCATTTGTAACCAAGATAACCTTTAATGAACATCAATAAACTTAAAGCAAGTCAAAGAACTCAATGAAGCGGCTACGTGAATTTTAAATTTAGACCACAGAACTTTACATTGCTAGCTTAAAAGTTACAAATACAGACCCTTGTCACATACTAAAAACACTAATCATGAGAATCACTAGGAAAAAACTGACAATTAACTTTTTTCTTGCTCTGCTATTTAAAATTTTATAAACAAATTTTACAATTTTGGTGCAGTTTTTTGCAGGAGCCCTCCTGCTGGGTTTGATTCCTGGCTAAGCCTATTCAGGGCTGCAGCAGTGAGACTGTGAAAGCAAATTTAGCAAGCTGTAATACATTTAGACATGGAACACACAACGGCCACTCATACAGACAACATACAAGAAAACTCATGACTCGACACATAGAAAATTGGTGCACCAGACATAACAGCAAAAGCCAGACGTCTCTGTACTTTGGCCTGTCTCCAGGAGAATACTACCCTAGATTTACTCTCTAGGCCGTGGCCAGGAGGATTTAAAAAATTTTTTTTTAAAACCCAATTCTTCCTTGCCTGAGTGCAGTCTGTAGGACTGCTGCGGACAAACGCCTGACATCTCATCCCTGTGCACTGCCCATTGAGGAAATGAGGTGTCTGGTTAAACACTTCATTGCTCAAATCAATTTTGTGCCTCTAAATACCTTTTTACCCCGGGGTGCACCATTTCATACTCACTACATGTTTGGAGCTCCAGCAGTGCCTGAAGTTTACGCCTCTCCAGTCATGTGGGCACCACATGTGTATTTCCGCGTCACACCACTGGCGCCGTATCTGCNTGGGCAGAAAACACCTTGGACTGGGTTCGTACTGAAGGGCTAAACAACCTGAGATAGGGATGAGCTGCAAGGAAGAAACATTATTTATTAATTGGACACGGGAGAACCCAACCCTCTCCCGCATGTCCCATTGTCTCTCTGTGTCTCTCTCAATGTGTCTCAATGGTGCGTGGTCCAGTCATGAGCGGAGCTGTGTCTGGAAGGCGGGCCCGAATGAATGGGCGGTGACGACGTCAGTGGTTGGTCCGGGCTACGAGTGGGCGTTGACAGTGGGCGGTGATGACGATGACGTAGGGCAGTCTGAGGACGCTGTATTCTGGGACGCTGTATTCTGGGAGATCCGGGGAGCAACTCTTAGTGTGTCTGAAAGGGGCGCAATACAATGCTTAGAGGGAGAGTTGCCAGTGGAGGCGAGAGAGACCCCCAACACCTAACGATTCAATAACCTGCTGTGTCCCCAACCCCGATGTCAACTCCAGAACCCCTCCATTGCAGCTCACCAGTGGCAGACAGTGTGGAAAGCCACAGAGCTAGTATGGAAAGATTGGGCTTGGTGGCTGCATGCTCTGCCATAACCTGAGCAACAGGTGAGACTCGAGCTAGGAAGCTGTGAGGTGAGGATTCAGTGTAGCTCTGCAGAGGATCCTCTCCCCAAGAGTCACAAAAATGCTAAGCACTTGACCCATGAACTCCAGCAGTTGTCTGGGACTCTGTACCTTGTTCTTCACTCCCTGAGGATCAGATCACTTTAGTCCCTCCCTTTGCGAGGAAAAGACCCTGAACTGAGTGTGGTTGCACTGATATTATTCTTCAGCCCAAGGTTCCTAAACCTTCCAGTCTGTCCCTGGCACTCAAATGCTGCTCTGCCCTCTGGGTCCCTTGGCTATTGAATCAGCCCACTAATGCAAAGTCTTTGCTTCCAGTAGGTGCAAGGAATGGGACTGCAGCTAGAATGGGACTTGTGTGACCTAAGGCCAGTCCCAGCCCCAGGCACTGTTCAGGCCCATGGGAATTCAGTCACCCCAAAAAGTTTCTGTCCACACCATCAGAGCCTTTCTCAACCGCCACCAAACCAAGAGCATGTAGTAAATGGACCGAGGTCCCCTACACATTTACAGAAGGCTTTCTACTTGGTCTTCATGTGGGTCCCCTAACAATTGGAGCTGAAGCTGGAACTGCCCATGGGTTGCACCAGTTCCATTCTAGCTGCAGGCTATGGAGCCACCTGCTGGAGACAAGGACTTTGTGTCTGAGTTTCCCTCTGAACTACCAGCCATTCTGCTGTTTCTATCAGTTTACCTCTTCGTACACCTGAATCTCAAATTCATTTGCTCCTCCAGGTCCCTTGCCTACCACCCTGCCCTGTCCTTGTGTTGTTGGCAGTTGTATCTCCTTAGTGGTTACTTTCAGGGGTATTGGAGAGTTTTAGGGGTGCCTTATCTTTAGATTTCCTCCAGTTGCCACCTTCTAGACAAGGTTATTTCTCTGTGAAATAACAAAAAGCTCAAACTCTGGGTTCTCCACCTCCTCTCTGAAGCTGTCATACCCTTTTAGACCTATCCCACTGTCCTCTACACTGGGACATTGCCAACCTGGAGATAAAGGTGAAAATCCTGGCTTTCATTGCTTTAGGCCTCTAATGGTGGCTGTTGAAAATTCAGAACATCAGTTCCACCAGACTTGAAGGACAAAAAAGGGATTTTAATCTTTAACATAGCTTTCGTGAATGACCTGCTCACAGTCCAGGATATCTATGAATGTGGCCAAATCAAATGCTAAGACTTCCTTAATATATTATGAGACAGTTTTGATTATGATTAATGCAGCTATAAGCAGAATCACCACTGACATGGTGTTTGGTTTCTGGCTGGCAGATGTAAGTTGGGTGGTATTCACTGTCATTGAAATTTGGGTGGATGATGTAGGCAGGATCATATCCAGAGTCTTTGTTGTAGATTCTTTTTAAGGAATCAGAAAAAATATAAAGTCAAATACATATCTCTATCAACAACTTCTCTTTCTAAGCAGCCCTAGAAATTCATTTGTGATAACTATTTTACCATACTTTGGTGTAGACATACGGAGGAAGGGTGTCACTGGGGGTGACCTTTTAAGTTTAAAAAGACCCATTGCAACCCTAGAGTCTTTCTCTTCTTGCTGCCTTTGGATCAGGTTGTAGAACTCTCAGCTACCATATCTGTGTGCCATCATGCGCCCCAAATAAGACACTGACTAAGATAGAAATTGGTACCCTTGAGGCGGGTATTGCTGTAACAGGCCTGACCATACTGCTTGTGGGCAGAATGAGGACTTTGTGACTTTTGGATTAGGAAAGGAGTTGAAAATATTAAGTGGGCCTTATAAGTCTGGTACTATACTACTACTATACTAGTACTAAACCTATAAGACTGTATATAGTACTATTATATATATATATATATTATATATATATATATATAATATATATATATATATATATAAAATAGTACTAGACCTATAAAACTATATATAGTACTAAACTATAGGTCTAGTATAAGCATGGATGACACTGGTGCCTAGAGAAAAATAGATTAGAACTTTCCGGCTAAGGCTAAATTTAAAAGTTGCATATAAATGGCTTTGGCAGTGGACATGTCAAGACGTCTTAGTATCGGCTGTGTCATGTGCTTGATAGTGGTCACTATTACACAGATCTATAATGAAAAGGAGCGAGCTGAGCAGGGTTTAAAGCACAGAGCATCAAAGAGTATAGCTTGACGAAAAAAGGAGCACCAGGAAGTATATTATCAAAGTTCAATGATCAATGAAATTAACAAAAAAACGTATGTGTGTGTGTGTGTGTGTGTGTGTGAGAGAGAGAGAGAGAGAGAGAGAGAGAGAGAGAGAAGCCTGATTCTAAAAGCAATAAAAGGAGTAGTAGCCTCACAGAAAGACCCCAGTCAGCTAAGCTCCTAACTTGTGAAAAAGAAATAAAGAGGTGGTTAATCAAGGAAGGAAACTATCAAACACAGAAAGCTAATGAAAACATATTTGAATGAGGAGCCATGTTATAGCCTCAGCAACCAGAAAAACTTTTCAGTCTTAGCCATGTGCTGCTGGCTTTAGAATCAAGGATACAAGGAAGGGATTGTGAACTTTCCCTTCTCAGCGAACGATGCTGAGGCCAGGCATGTGTCAGGGTTGTTCCTGCCTGGAGGTTCAGAAGGACTCTTGGGTAAAGCTGTGAACGTAAAGCCCAGATTGCATTGATGAGATCAAGATTTTGAAGATGCCAGGGGTATGGGTTACTTGCCAAGGAGATCTGCTAACTGACACAGGACCAGCACAAGGGACAGAAGTCTGTTGCAGTCAGCAAGCGGAAAGGATTTGGAGTTCTAAAGAGCACTTTGACGTCAGATGTGGAGATGCATGGTTTAACACTGGACCTGCTGGTCGTCCACCTTGCTCTGGTCCAGTATTTGCTCACTACGCTCCCTTTCCTACTTCTTAGAATGGAAATGCATATCCTGTGTCATGTAAGAAGGATGGGATCTGCTTTTTAATTTGAGAGGAGATTACAGTTAAGAGGTTGCTTCGAGTCTTAAAAGAGACTGGGTATTTGACGTTTAAGTGGTGTTGAGGCTGTGATAACGCTGTGGAGACTTTGAAGTTGGTCTGAATGCATTTTTGTCTTAGGACATGGCTACATGCCTATGGGGGCCAGGAAGTATAAGGTAGTGGTTTGAATAAGAATGGTACTCAAAGACTCAAATATTTCAATACTTGGCCATTAGGGGGTGTGGCACTACGTAAGAGGGCTGGAGTGTGGCATTTGGGGAGTAGGTGTGGCTTTATTGGAGGAAGTATGTCACTGGGGGAAGGATTTGAGGTTTCAAAAAGCACATTTCAAGCCCATAGCCTCTTACTTCTTGCTGCCATTGGATCTGGATGTAGAACTTTCAGCTACCATATCTGCCTGTATGCCACAATGATCCCAACCATGAGAATAATGAAATAAGCCTCCGTAAGGAACCATAAGCAAGCCTCAATAAATGCTTTCTTTTCTAAGCGTTGCCATGGGCATAGTATCTCTTACAGCAGAAGAACCCAGAGCGAGACAACCTGTTTCCCCTTAAGTTGCCTTGGGCAGAGTGTTTTCTCACGGCAACAGAATGAAGTAACACAATACATGCCAGATCTCTTGGAACTAATACAGCCTTCTGGGGATGACTTCCTGGACACTGGTCAGAGGATAGACCTCAGTACCAGACCAGTACTAGTATCCAAGGAAACATAGGATAGCCGAGTCTGGGAGTAGAAGAGTGGTATTGAAAATCTCAGAGACAGCTGACCCTGTGCCACAGCTATCCATACACAAATATAGCAAAGAGTCCTGGTCTCCCAGGTCTGATAAAAACTTCCAGGAGGGACAAGCTACACTCAGAGACTGCAAGAGCCATATTCACAGCCCCACTCTTAACTCATTCCTTCCAGATCCACTCTCGACATCTCCCAACTTTGTGTCTTTGTTAAAAATTCTGATTTTAGGGACTGGAGAGATGGCTAAGTACTTAGGACCACCGGCTGCTCCTCCATAGGACCTGGGTTCAATTTTCAATTCTCAGCACCGACACTGTGGTTCACAACGGACTCTAATCCAATTGTAGGGGATCAAATGTCTCTCTGGCTTCTACCAGTATTATATGACATGGTGCTCATACATATGTGTACTAAAGCATCCATAAACATGGCATAAAAATAAACATTAGAAATGAGTACTTACTTAGTCAGGGTTTCTATTCCTGCACAAACATCACGACCAAGAAGCAAGTTGGGGAGGAAAGTGTTTATTCAGCTTACATTTCCATACTGCTGTTGATCACCAAAGGATGCAGGACTGGAACTCCAGCAGGTCAGGAAGCAGGAGCTGATGCAGAGGCCATGGAGGGGTGT
>NW_018393870.1:4439-11057 GCF_900095145.1 Mus pahari | reverse complement strand
GAGGAAATGCCCCACAGCTGGATCTCATGGAGGCATTTCCCCAACTAAAGCTCCTTTCTCTGTGATAACTCCAGCTGTGTCAAGTTGACACAAAACTAACCAGTGCAAGTACATATAAAATAAGTCTTTAAACTACAGAAAGAAAAACTTACCACTGCAAACACTGAATCAGGCATTCCTTCTACATGATGGCTAACGAGCCTTGAAGACAGAGAATATGGTATAGATGTTCATTTGTATTCTCTAGACACACATTCTCTGTGTTTTGTCCATAAACAACACATTTCTTCTTGTTTTAGAGGAGGGATGAGGACAAATGATTTGATACATCATTTCTGTGAGGCCTTGACTGTCCTGGGACTGTCCCTCTGTAGACCAAGCTCATCCCTGCCTCAGAAATAAGGGGATTAAAGGCATATGCCAACTTGTCCAGCTAATAACATGTTTCCAACCACTATATAAGAAATAAAGCAACTGGGCTTGATGGCACAGGCTTTAATCCCAGTGCTTGGGAGGCAGAGACAAGCAGATTTCTGAATTTGAGCCAGACCCTCTTCCCATCCCCTTCCCTGACATATGCTGAATTTGTCAGGTCTTTGTACAGATTGATTAAGCACAAGGGGAATACTGAAACTATTCCATCACAAATGAAATGGGCATTGCCACAGACCTTGTGAAGTAAAATAGTTACAAGAGAATACTCTGAAATTTTCAGATAAAAATCATATATATGTTGACATGCTCACATTCAGAAACTTTAACATCTGTAAAGCAATCATATGAAGAAAGTTTAAAAACATCTGAATAGAAAGAGGACAGTTTAAGTCACCAAGTCAGCAGACAGCTTCCAGTAACGAAAACGGAGGCCAAGCATTACCAGTGACTTCTACTAAACAACTAGTCCTCAATTTCCTTTTCCTATTCTTTGTTGACACAACTTTTCTTTAGTGATACCTGAGATATTTCAATATTGCCAATGAACTTAATGCAACTATAGTTTACAAATTAACTTGAGTGAAATAGTCAATTATAAACCTCTAATACTTTACTAGCACACCATTAGAGTTTAAAACCCAATGGTCAGCAGGCATGGCAGCATACATCTTTAAGCCTAATGCTGGAGAACTAGAGGCTGGTGGATTTTTGTGAGTTCCATGTCAGCCTGGTCTACACAATGAGACCCTGCTTAATAAAAATTGTTCTCACCAGTCAATTATGCACTTTATATGTTCCATAATTTTAGAATCCTTGTGTTATTATTATTTTTATTTGTTGTCACTATGTGTGTGCATCAAATGTGTGTGTACCATGTGTGTACCATGTGTGTGCACCATGTGTGTATGTGCATCATGTGTGTGTGCACTGTGTGTGTGTGCACCATGTGTATGTGCACCTAGTGTATGTACATCATGTGTATGTGTACCATGGGTATGTGCATTATGTATATGTGCAATATATGTAGGTGTGCACCATGTATGTGCAACACATGTGTGCACCATGTGTGCATCATGTGTATCACGTGGGTGTGCATCATGTGTGTGTGTGCACCATGTGTATGTGTGAGTGCTAGTACACTTGTGCAAAAGTGACCATGTGGAGGTCAGACACAGCAATCATGAGTTCACTCCCCTGCACCTCAGCTTCTGGATGTGCACAGAGGAGCTACTCTCAGCACTGTGGAGAGCAGAGCTGGCCCAGAACCTGCATCAGAGGGTGTGGACTCAGTAGTGACAGCTGCCCAGGACCTTCCAGATGTCACTGCCAGATTGCCACTTCAGGGGCAGCCAGCCTGTGGGACAGAGAGGGTTCCAAGTTCTCTGCTGTCCTAGTGTGCATATGGCCAAGGCCGGACTACTTAATGCATATCACACAAACCAATCTAGAATACATAGAAAACATCACCTTCTATGCTATAAAATAGTCCCTTTCTATTATATGTACTCAGATAAAAATAATGCATACGTTTCTTTTGTTCTATAGAAGACTTCCTAATATAGAACTGGTGGTGATAAATATTTATTACAAATTAATATTCTTACAAGAAATTAACTCCCAAATACCCTTGCACAGTTTATCATTTTCTAGGCTGCCTCACACTAACGTAGAACCTGATGAGTTAAATACAAAGGAGTAAAAACTTCACACTCCCAGGAAGGAGATCTAGTTGTCCTGTTTTCTAAGCTTGGTATGGCTATACAGCTATATTCTTTTTCAGACCTCTTGTTCAAGTAGTTTTATGTGAAGGGCAAAGTCTCCTCAGGGAGCACCAAGAGAAAAAGTAGCAGGTGATAAGAAAGGGCCGCAGTGCCTAGCACAGAGCAGAAAGAACATGTAACCTGTGTCAGCGCATGATGATGCACGTGCTTGAGGCTGACAAAAAGGAACAGGGGCTGCACCAGAGGAATACTCAAGACTTTCTATGGAGCATCGTCACCCTACAGCAAGGAAACCTGTCTTATCAAGTGTCCGAGGACAGCCTGGGTCTGTTCTCCTGGGTGACCAGGACAAGTCACTCCCCCCACCACCACCATACCTGAGGGTCATTTGTTCCCTCCTCCCTGCATTCCCGAGCACAACAGCTGTGGATCAGGACATCCCTGACCCACCTTGCCCATCTGGGCAGTCCAGAGGGGAGCAGCGGACTCCACCATCAGCTCAGTCCCACCTGCCTCCACTGGGAACACTGATGTTCGTGCTGCTTCATTTGTTTCTATTTTATGTGCATGTGTGCTGTGTGTGTACCTAGTGTCTGTAAAGAAGAGGGGGCTGGATCCCCAGGACTTGGAGCAGTTGGGAGCTGCCATGTGGGGGATGGGAATAAAACCAGAGTCAGAAAGTGGTCTTCCCTCCATCTCCTCATGTTATCTCATTATCTTTGTCTTTGGGATGGAATTCTCTCCCCTCTTCACATTAAGAAGAACTTCAACCTTCTTTTGTGTCCCAACAGTCCCCACATCTGCAGCATGGGATCCTCCTAATTAGGAACCTGCTCTGACCAGACACCTGCTGTGTTCCCTTGGCATTTCCGCTGGTCTGTAACATGTTCCTCTCCTGTCAAGCCTGAGCATGCACAAGCTATTGCTAGCAGGTAGCATAGACTGAATCTCCTGCCTCCTTTCTCAGTAAGAATCTGCAGCTGAGGGACCAGAGCAGGACTCCTGGAACTCACTCACTCCTGCATCCTCAGTCCTCACCTATCTGTCCCTTACTCCACTTCCAACATTGTGCCCAGTACCTGTCATTGTCAAGGATTCTCCTCAGAAAACATCCAGAAGGAAGCAGCTGAGCATTATCAGCAGGACAGAGGGGTTGGGCATGCATTCCATGGATGGAGGCTGGTCCACATCTGCAGCAGTGGTTGGCAAGACAAAAATGAAAACATATGTTGACTCTTTGACCAGACTTCAAATCTGAGCAAATCTCACCTCAGATTCTGGATCCTCAGGAAATTCATACAGATTCCCACTCCCTTTGCTGTGCAACAACTATTTGTGTGGGTTCTGAATTGGAAGGGGATGTCCCTGACTTCAACAGACTCATGTAGCTATGCTAAGGGAGCAAGGTCATTGTGGCAGATCATCTCTCCTGCTGACAGAAGAGGAGCTGACCTGTGAGGGACATGAAGGCCGAGAGGAAGGCAACAGGGATTCTAGACTGAGGAGAAGGCAGGAAGTAGGAGGATGCTCAGTCTGTGAGAGTGGAGAGACACAAGGACAGTGACAGTGTGAAGTCAGTGAGACAGGAGAGGATGAGGGGGGAAATGAGGGATGGAAAGAGTGACTTAACCCAAAGACTCATGGGGAATAGATCACACACACACACACACACACACACACACACACACACGGATAAACGGACACACTCCACATCTGCAGAAAGCTTTGCCCCCCTCTTCCCGGTTACCTGTAGGCTCCAGGTTTTTTCCACAGTACAACTTAGACTCCTTAAGGTTGTTCTTGAATTCACCTTGTGATGTCCTTTTTAAGAAGTCATTTAGATTTCCGAGTTTCTCCAACATCTCTTCTGTCCAGGTGGTTCCAGAATAGATTTGAAACCCTTTCTTAGTGTCACCATGGAACATGTTGCTTCCATTGAGGCTTACCTTCCAGGATCCCCTGAATCGATCATCTGTATACCAGCCACACACAATGGACTGCAGAGTGAGGGGCTCTGTGCCCATTGGAAAGAGATCAGTCTCTGGCCTTGATTAATCCAGTCTGCCTACCCACTCTCTCTTCCCATCCTCTGACCTGGCTTTACCCTCCATATTTTGCCCTTGCTGATGGACTTCTTAGGTGAGACTAACAGTGGTTCATTTTGTTTCTCTAGGAAACAATGAAGGTCCCTAACCTGTTATAAATCCCGTTATTTCCTTAAGTGGGCATCTGATATGTTCTTTTACTCATTTTGTAGCAGTGGGGATGGAACCTAGGGCCTCATGAATGCTAGGCAAGAACTCTACCAACGAGCTACATCCCCAGTTCTACAGAGGCATTTGAAACTTACCTCTGATTGTCTTATTCTCCCCCCGTATTTGATACAGCACATCTTGGAAGTGATAAACTTGACCTTGTAGACTTTGAAACTGTTTTTCACAGATCTCTGTGGCATTGAGTCTGTTCCCGAGAACATCAGTGACATGACATTTGGTATTTCTGTAGAGAGGGAAAGGTCCTGGGTTCACTTGGCCTTGGAATTCATACCTCCATATATATATATATATATATATATATATATATATATAGAGAGAGAGAGAGAGAGAGAGAGAGAGAGAGAGAGGGTTTCTCTGTGTAGCCCTGGCTATTCTGGAACTCACTCTGTAGAGCAGGCTGGCCTTGAACTCAGAAATCTGCCTGCCTGTGCCTCCCAAGTGCTTGGATTAAAGGCATGTGCTATTCCTAGCCATGGGCACTGTCAGTCATGCCAGGATAAGTTCAGGATGTCTTTTCAAGATCTGTTCACTCTGGCAAGTCTCCAGAAGCTGCCAGTGTAGACTGTGTGGAGACAGGATTGTGTGTGAGGATGCTGGGTCATAGTGGAGCAGGGCAAGGGTGTGACTGAAGTTGCTTGGAGACGGTTTTTCTGATCTGTACTCTCACATCATAGAATTGGACATCTATAAGGCGTTTTAACTCTGAGTGTGATTGAGCCTACAGTCTCCTAAAAAATGAGTCTCTATATTGCTGCCTACAGAGCTAACGGAAAATCTGATGCAGTGAAAAAGGGGTGGTCAAGGCTGAAAAGAGCAAGAAAAAGAAGGAAGAAGAAGATGAGGAGGAGGAGGAGGAAGAGAAGGAAGAAGAAGACAAAGATGAAGACGAAGATGATGATTATGATGAAGTTGGTTCTAGTGCAGTTTTTTTCTTGTCTATAAAGCATTTAAGCCCCCTGTACATGACTCACTCCTTTTAAAGAAAACAATTGAAATATAAGGTTGTGTAAGATTTGTTTTTAATCTGTACAGTGTCTTTTTTTTTTTTTTTTGGATAATTAACACACTACTGAATGTGTCATTAGATGGCCTTGTCCTGGTGGTATTTTCAATAACCACTAACCTTGCCTGGTCCAGTCTGGGGTTGTAAATTGGCATGGAAATTTAAAGCAGGTTCTTGTTGGTGCACAGCACAAATTAGTTATATATGGGGAAAGTAGTTTGTTTTTTGTTTTTTGAATTTTTTGTTTTATTTTTGGGTTTTATTTTTCCATCTTCAGTTGTCTCTGATGCAGCTTATACGAAGATAATTGTTAACTGAATCTCTTAACTGAATACTACATTGTAATTGCAAAAAAAAAAATGCAGCTGTTTTCTTGACATTCTGAATGCTTCTAAGTAAATACAAATTTTTTAATTAAAAAAAAGAAATGAGTCTCTAATTGGAGACAGTTTTGATGGTGAATGATGTAAGAACGCCCATCTTAATGTGGACATTATCATTCTCTGGTCAGGTGGTCTCTGGATGAATAGCAATTCCAGTTCTTTATGAGGTGGTGATCCAGCCTGCAACTGTCATCCTTTTCTGGTCCCTGCTATACCTCTCCAGCTGGGAAGCAAGTTCCTTGGCCCTAGGAAATGCTGAGTTGAAAAGCAATTAAGCCTGCCTCTGAGGTCCTGTCCTGACTTCCTTCCATGGCACAGTATAACTTTGAAGTAGGAGTTTCATAAGTCAGTTTCTCCTCTATGTTCCTTTTGTCCAGAGTGTCTTATCACAGCTACAGAAGGAAACTAGAACAACACAGTGCCAGATCTCCTGGACCTAACTGAGCATTCCAGGGATGGCTTCCTGGAACTGGTCAGGA
This sequence comes from Mus pahari, assembly GCF_900095145.1. Taxonomy (NCBI): domain Eukaryota; kingdom Metazoa; phylum Chordata; class Mammalia; order Rodentia; family Muridae; genus Mus; species Mus pahari. Next base: position 4,760 of record NW_018393870.1, on the reverse strand, counting down.
GATGGACCTCAGTAGTAGAACAGTACCAGTACCAGAGGAAACCTAGAATGGTTAACTCTGGCAGTCAAAGAGTGGTGATCACAAATCTCAGAGATATTCATGTTCTCAGATGGACATAACAGCAAACATTTCTATGGAAAGTGTGAAGAGTCCTTGCTCTTCTGTGGAATGCTGGAGACCTGTGTTGAGAAACTATTAAGAACAACCAGAGCTCCACTTAGACTTGAGCTTTGTACAAGAAGATAAGAATGGATCAATTTGCATTCTTCTACATGATAACCACCAGTTGTGCCAGCACCATTTGTTGAAAATGCTGTCTTT
>NW_018393870.1:0-1529 GCF_900095145.1 Mus pahari | reverse complement strand
AGGAGAAGAAGAAGAAGAAGAAGAAGAAGAAGAAGAAGAAGAAGAAGAAGAAGAAGAAGAAGAAGAAGAAGAAGAAGAAGAAGAAGAAGAGAGAAGGGCCTCATCATGGGGAGAAGCTCAGGGATAGTGCTGATGGCTGAAGGCTGGGTGTGGTGGTAGGAATTTGCATCACTAACTTGGAAACCCAGCAGTGTGTTACAGAAAATCTCATCATGTGCAGTTGTCGGGAAACAGTAACATCAAGGAGAGTGGTCCACTTTTGAGTAAAGGAGACACAGCCTAGAGCTTGACTGCTTAAGGAGTCCACAATTATCAGGACATCCTAAATATAGATGGATGGTTAGCCAACTCCGATGTGGCTGGATTTTAAGAATTAAAGACAAAACAGATAATCAAGGCCCAAAATTCTTTTGAGTTATGAAACCATAGGCTCCTGTGCCTACGGTTTAAACTGAACCGTTGGAGGAAGAGAGTTGGTGTAGCGCTCAAAAGCACTTGTTGCTCTAGCAGAGGATCCAGGTTTGATTCTTGGCAGCAACACAAGGTCACTCACCACTGCCTGGAATTTCACTTCTGACCTCTTTTGGCCTCCTAGGGCACCAGGCACATATGTGCTGCACATACATACATTCAGTTAACATTCAAAAATGCATAAAACAAATCTAAAAGCCTTTCAAACTGAACACCTTAAAGACAGACCCAGATTGACCTCCTGCGATTGATCAGGTACCAGCAAGGAGGGACCACTCTTGCCCACAGCATGTACAGCCTTTCTCTCTGTGTCAGTTCATTTCTGTGCTGCCACTCAGGAACAGACCCCTAGATACTATTGTCAATGTGTAGTTTCAATGATCTTGCCATCTATGCAGTAAGATGTTTGCCCCAGTTAGTGGCAAACTGTTTGGATAACATTATGGGGTATGGCCTAGCTGATGGCAGTATGTCACTGGGGGCATGGGGAGGTGGTTTTCAAAGACATTCCCAACTCTCCATCTCTGAATCATACTTGGTGACTAAGATATGGACTCCTAGCTGGGCATGGTATCATGGCTCTCATCTCAGCACTTCAGAGTTGGAGCCAGATGGTTATTTATGAATTTGAGGCCAGCCTAATCTTTGCAGTGACTTCTAGGACAGACAGAACTGCACAGTGTGACTTTGTGCTCAAAACCAAACCAAAGCCTGATCAGGTGAGGGAGCCATTTTGTACCCCAGGTCACTCAGGAACCAGTCTGTGCCTGTGAGAGTGCGGACTGCAGAAGCAACAAAGCTTCTGGGACAGACGCTGTTTCGGGCTCCAGACATCTGAGTACCTTCCCCACCAGAGGAAAGCTGGGCACCTGGGAGGGCTCTGTCCACCAGAGCAGGTAAGAGAGCCATCTTGTGTCCTGGGTCCCTCAGAGACTAGTCTGTGCAGGTGAGCATGAAAACTGCAGAGGCAGCACATCTTCTGGGACAGGACCCGTTTTGGGACTACATCTTCAGCCAGGAGGCAGGTCTGAATGCCAGACCTCTGGGCACCTTCCCTG
>NW_018393869.1:0-4879 GCF_900095145.1 Mus pahari | reverse complement strand
CCTGTAATTCTTTAAGGGCTTCTACCTGTTTAGCAGTGTTATCTTGTATTTCTTTGAGTGAGTTATTAATGTCTTTCTTCAAATTTTCTACCACCATCATGAGATATGATTTTAAATACGAGTCTTGCTTTTCAGGTGTGTTGGGGTATCCAGGACTCGCTGTGGTAGGCGTACTGGGTTCTGATAATACCCAGTGTTTTTGGTTTCTGTTAGTAAGATTCTTATGTTTGCCTCTCACCATCTGGAAATCTCTGGTGTTAATGTTCAAGCTGGCTGGAGTTTGATCCTCCAGTGATTCTGTTAGCCTCTGTCAGCACTCCTGGGAATCCAACCCTCACCTGAGTCCCAGTGGCCAGAGCACTCTCTGCAGGCAAGCTCTCCTCTTGAAGGGCAGGTGTCCAGAAGTCTGGAGCTTTGATCCACCTTCTGAATCCTGGGGTCAGAGCCCTGCCTGTAGTCTGACTGTCTTTTGGCAAGGAAGGTGCCCAGTGGTCTGGGTGTCTGCTCTGCCTCTTGAGATCCCGAGGTGACCCCGAGGTTCCGAGATCCTGAGGTCCCTGAGGCATGGAGATCAGAGTCTCTGTGGCATGGAGAGTCCTCCTGTGCTCAGTGGCCTCCACTTGGGTTCAGAAGAGAGATGGGGCCCTGACTGGACCGGAACCCCGGAATGGAACCTAGCCTCCGGGTGGGTGGGCGGGGTTCCTTTTTCGCTGTTCCTGATGGCACAAGCCCTTCCACAATTCTCTGGAGTTGATGTTGTGTTCCACTCACCTGTGATCCAGAGGACCCGTAGCGTGAAGAGTCCTCCAGAGTGCTCAGTGGCCTCTGCTGTGGTTCAGAAGAGAGATGGTGGGGGTGGCCCTGACCCAACCGGAACCCACCTTGTCAGGCTTTTAAGACACATTTTTTTATTGTTGTTTTTCTAAAATACCTTTATGATTTTATCTCATAATTCTTTATTAGCACCACTGCAACATCATAATAGGATGTTGAAAATTTACTTGGAGATAAAGAAAGATGATTTTACATTAATGATCTCTTTTGTCAAAGAATTGCTATGGGCACAATGAGTAACAATAACTAAAATGAGCAGCTAATATTTGATTACCATTGATTACAATAGATAACAATTAATTATAAAAGCTTCCTCTACTTTCTGCAAATACTTTTGTTTTTCATCAGTTAATTTGCATCTCTCATGATAACATCCAACAAAGGCTTAAGTCACCTTAAGACTTTAAGGTGAGGTCTTAGCCAATTAACATCTCCTGGAAGCTTTTGAAAAGAATTTGAAATAAGCAAATCATCTTTTTTTTCCTTAAATTTTCTTTACCACAATTTTTCTAGAATAACTAAGACCCTAAATATTAAAAAAATTATTGCCTCTGAATCTTTTCTGGAGCAACAATTACTCCCTAGAACTTTAAAGTTCATTGTGTGAGAGCAAAGATTTGAAGTAAACTTCCCTTAAGAGGCATTTGCTAATAAAATACATTCCATTTAAGAAACAATATACACTGAAGGATTCAAACTCTTAGCTTCTTGTATTGAAGCAGAGACAGAAAAAAAGTTTTTTTTTCTAACATAACATAAGGCTATTAGCCATACCTAGAGGCAAAACTTTCCAATGACTGCAAGCTCACTGGAAGCAAACCCTTTACAATGATCAGGACGCAAAGGAAAAAAACAACCTTCCAAATCTATAATAATTCTATATGGAATAGGCAAGCCAGATTGTAATGCCTCTATAAGTTCTACAGCCTCACTGACTTTTCGTAAATCGTAAATTTAAACTTTATTTTGAACAACAGTGGATATATCTGTAATAATGTTGTTTTAGCTTAAAAAAAAAAACATTTCCCAGAGGCAAGGAGAGGCAAGGTCTCAAGAACTTCCCTAGGCAGGGTTTGCAGAACAAAAGAAAAGCCACACAAGCCTCACTAAGGCTCCTCTGAGCTAGCATTAACTCAAATGTAAATATTCCTTAATCTGAGCATACAGTCTAAGTTCTGACCCAAAGATTATCTCTCCTGTAGTGAGGACAGATTCCAGAATTTTTAAGTTTCTTTTGCAATATTAGGATATATCCATAACTTTAGGAAAGCTAAACCCAATTTTAAACAATTTATTCTCTTTAAAAATCAATACCAGAAACATCACTTTCATGTTATGAAGTTTGGCAGCCAATTCATTCATATGAATGCATGACAGTGCAAAATTTAATGCTCCATTAAAGAGACATTGTTTTAAATCTTATCTCTTATAAGTCTAGTTTCTAGGACAAGAACCACATAAAATATTATCCCAATTTAGAAGTATCCTTTGAAGCCTAGATTCCTGGGCTGGTTTATGCCATATGCTGTTGTTTAAAATGACTCCAACCCTGAGTTACCAGTTTTAAGCTAACTTTCTTGTTACCAATGTTATACCTTTTTAATCATACCCAATAACTTATAAGCCAATACTCTATGACCAAGACATGCAGAGTATATTTATACCTTTAAGATCGGTCAGAAACCAAATGAAGTGGCTACACGAATCTTATAAATTTAGACCAATCAAAGAATTTTATTTTTCTAGCTATAATTTCAAGATAAAAAGCACTTTGTCATTTACTGAGCCCAATAATCACAACTGCAGAGAATTTCCTAGGAAAAAACAACTATCAGCTTATTTGCCTTAGAACTAAGAAACTGCAGACTCCTTTTTAAAAACAGTTTTCAGCAGAACCTATCCTGCTGTACTTGACTCCTGGCTAAGGTGTAGGGCAACTTTTTATCAGCCTCCACTGTGTAAACTGAGACTGAATCAAGAGATGGACAGCCAGTAGATAACGTTTTAACCATTTTTTCTTTTCAACACGAAGCATAGAACAACAGTCATTCAGACAATGAAACAAAAACAGACATGAATTGACACGTGGACAGATTGGTTGCACCAAACACAGACAATACAGAGAAGGTAGAGAACTTGATGTAACCAGAACTAAGGGTGTCTCCTGATTTCCCCCTGTCCCTGGGAGAGCTCTGAAATTCATTTTCCTTCTCTCTCTCTCTCTCTCTCTCTCTCTCTCTCTCTCTCTCTCTCTCTCTCTCTCTCTCTCTCTCTCTCTCTCTCTCTCTCTCTCTCTCTCTCTCTCTCTCAGTCATTTGTATATCTAGCATCTCCCTATTTTTTTTTATTTTACTCTTTTTATTTTATTTTGTTATTTTTAAGCCCTACTCCTCTTGCCTGATACAGTTCTTGACTGCGGACAAATGCCTGTTTAGAATTTTTCACTGCCATTTTCCACTGTCAACCCCTAGCTGATATCAGTTCTGGGCCAACTCTGACTCAGTCTAACCTATATCCTTTTTGCACCCGTGCGATCAACAGCCTTCAAAAGATGACATTTGTAGTGCTAATATTAATGCTGCATGTTGCTTACTGTGCAGGGATACATCTTCTTACTCTTCTTGTAGAGCTCCACCAAGACAGTGCTCTCTCAGTCGATCCTTTCATATTCAGGCCACATGTTCCAGGTGCCATCTGTAGCTGCCCGCAGGTACATGAACTGGGTTCCTGAAAGGGAGACCGGGGCTGCATAGGAGAAAATGGCCAGAGAAATAACGAGGCCAAGACAAAGATACTGATCAAGGCCCAAAGTTTACTTAAGAGTCTGAGCTTATAAAGTGGGAATGCCCATCCCCCACCATGCTAGGCTTTTGTTTTGTTGGGATAGTGTCAGGAGAACAGGTTTAGCCTCTCAGCAGGTAGCTGCATCTTGGAGAGGTGGCAGAACAATAGACCCATCTAGGTTGGAAGACTCCACCCTAAGTGGTCTTGTTCACAGTGGCAGAATAGGTCTGAGCCTGCTCAAGGCTGGGGGGAGGCTACAATCTACAGTGGTCACCTGCCTGCATGATATTGTGGAGTCTTACACAAGGAAACTATGTCTTCCATTCACAACAGGACTGACACACGTATGAACTCACAGAGACTGTGGCAAGCATGTGTTTAGCCTTCACAAGCCCAAACCAAATAAGGTCTCAGCACTGAGGTGGGGAAGTGGGCATAATCTCCCGTTCCTAATCAAGAACCTATCTCCAATTGAGTGTTTCAAGATGTTTCATTCTTTGCAAGATGTCTGGCTGAGAATCTCTGTATTTATTGTCATCTGCTGCAGGTTTAGGCTTCTTTGATGATGGCTGAGTATCCCTATTCTTTGTCATGAAGGGATGTTGGATTTTGTCAAAGGCCTTTTATGCATCTCATGAGATGATCCTGTGATTTTGTCTTTTAATCTGTTTCTATGGTGAATTACATTTATTGATTTAAGCACGCTGACCCATCCTTATATCTCTGGAATAAAGTATTTGATCATGGTAGACAGTCTTTATGATGTGTTCTTGGATTTGATTTGTAAGTATTTTATTGAGAAATTTTGTATCTATGCTCAAAAAGGAAATTGGTCTATAATTCTCTTTCATGGGTTTTTATATGGTTTGTGTATCAGGGTAACTGTGGCTTCATAAAACAGATTGGGCAATGTTCCTTCTTTGTCTCTTATGTGGAATAACTTAAGGAGAATTGGCAGTATTCTTCTTTGAAAGTTGAAGACCATCTGGCCCTGAGCTTTTTTGGTTGGGAGAATTTTAATTACGGCTTTTTTTTTTTTTTTTTTTTTAAAAAAAAAACTAGGCATTATTCAGACTACCTACTTCTTTTTTTCCCCATTTTTTATTAGATATTTTCTTGTCTCTAGCTGCATATGTAGCAGAAGATGGCCTGGTAGGCCATCATTGGGAAGAGAGGTGCCTTGGTATCGCAAACTTTATATGCCCCAGTACAGGGGAACACCAGGGCCAAGAAGTGGGAGTGGGTGGGTAGGGGAGCAGGG
>NW_018393868.1:0-4771 GCF_900095145.1 Mus pahari | reverse complement strand
CTTTTCACTGCAAAAATGTAAATTGGCAAACTCATCCTTAGTTTGCAAAATGAAGTTATAATCTTGTATAATGTGCAAGGTTGCTCTACATTTAAAACTTAATATAAAAACATTTGTAAGAGTAAGGGACTCTTTCATGTTATTGCAATGAAAAGTAATATAAAATGAAAATATAGGTAAACTAATGGATAAAACAATACTATTAATTAAAGTGATAATTTGAAGCAATTGTACCATGGCATACTTGTAGTACTAAATTCAGTTGAGTCACCCAGGGTTTGTTGGTGGATTTTTAGTTGCATTGGTTCATTTTTATTTACAATTACAACCTGTCCTTTAACAACACACTTTCCTTTAAGAATTTGAAATCTGTAAGAGGGTTTACTGCATGCATGAATGCTGATAAAAATATAGAGAAAGGACCATATATTTGACAAATTCTTCTTTAGTAGAAGGAATATTATACCGAGTCACCTGTTAAATATTTNTAGTTTCCATGAATTTAATAGAAATTAATAGAGTTTCTCATTTCAATTTTTATGAAGATCTCTAATCTTATCAGTAATATAAAACCATGCTGATTAAGTCATTAAAGTTAGTACCACAATTTCTCACCAGCATGTTACTGTTATATAGTTCATGTTTTAGCTGAGTAATATTTTATGAGCTTCCTGACAAATGTCAAGAATACATGCTGATATTTGTTTTTAATTTCTTACTTTACTTTTTGAGATTACAATATAGTTGTATAATCTCTATCTTTACCTCCCTTCAAACTTTCCATACCCCCTTTGCTCCTTTTAGAAACTAGGAGCTCATTTTTCACTGAAGTTGTTATAATATTTCTAAATTCATAAGTACAACCTGTTCAACGTTACATTTTTCTATAGTACTGCTGATATTCTTTTTTCCCCATGAATTTACTTATTCATTCACTTTACATCCCAAACAGAGCCTGCCATTTCCCAGTCCTCCCATCTACAAGCAACTTCCCCTACTAACCCTTCCCTTCACCTCTTAAAAGGGGAAGTCCTCTTTGGGTACCTACTGGGTAACTGCATTTTTAAAAATTCAGTACTTCATTTTTTCATTACTGTTATAAATATTTCTAAATATATAAATACAACATGTTCAGTTTCTATGTTAAAGATTTTCTTAACTTGCATAATGTCTTGTTTTTTCTTTTAGTTTTTTTTTTTATTATCATTATTTCTTTGTTGGTGGTGGTGTTTTTTGTTGTTGTTGTTGTTTTATTTTATTTTTTATTATTTATTTTTTTACAATCCAGATTTTCTTCCCCTTCTGATCGATCCTCTGACTCTTCCACATCCTATATGTCTTTCCTGTCTCCCTGTTTCCACAAGGATGTCTGCACCCTACCCCCTACCCTACCAAACCTCTAAACTTCCTCCAGTCTCTTGAGAGTTAGGTGCATCTTATCTGACTGAACTCAGACCCAATATACTCCTCTGCTGTATATGTGTTGGGGGACTCATATCAGCTGGTATATGCTGCCTGGTTTGTGATCCAGTGTCTATGAGATCTTGGGGGTCCAGGTTAGACTTCTGTCCTCCTACAAACAGTGTCAAATCCTCCTCAGTTTCTTCCAGACTTTCCCTAATTCAACAACAGGGGTTAGCAGCTTCTGGTCATTAGCTGGGTGCAAATATCTGCATCTGACTCTTTCAACTGCTTGCTGGGCCTTTTGGAGGGCAGTCAGGCTAGGTCTATTTTTGTGAGTGTTTCATAGCCTCAGTAATAGTGACAGGTGCTGGGGTCTCCACTCGTGTGGGATCCCACTTTGGGTCTGTCTCTGGACCTTGTTTTCCTCAGGCTTTTCTTCCATCCCTGAAGTTCTTTCAGACAGGAACGATTATGAGCCAGAGTTTTGACTGTGGAATAGCAACCCCATCCCTCACTCAATGCCCTGTTGTTCTGTTGCAGATGGGCTCTACAAGTTTCCTCTCCCCACTGTAGGGCATTTCATCTACGAATAGAAACAGGCAACCTCAGGAGGTAGGAAGTTGGGGAGGCATATACCAAAGGAAAAATATTTTAAAATGCACCAATGAGGTTTATTTTGTTGTATCCTTTTACTTTTCCAGGCAATATTCATATCTTTATCAAGATATAACCTCATTAATTTCATAATTATCCCCATATTACTGAGAATTATAAATGGCAAGTTGATATATCTGGAACGTGCATTCATTAATCCTTTAAACTTACCAGCGAGGCCTTTCTATAGGTAAGGAAAGATGATTCTAAAATCTAATATAAGTCTAAAGTCATTTTACAGTGTATAAAAACATACTAGATATATTTTAATATATTTAAATAGTTTACTTTTACTATTCAAACTATTTTAGTGATAGAAACTCACTGTACATAGAGAATTATGTTCTACATAAACATTTTATTTGGGACATAGCAGGCACATTGTCCAGTCTCGTATCCTCAGCATGTTGTCCCTTGTCCCAGTCCTACTACCTTCCTTCATTCCTCCAGTGTCCCATCTGATATTTAAGGGCCTTTTGGGATTCTAGAAAGTGCAAGTTATAGAAAACAAGTATTTATCTGTTGCGTCCTCTCAACCAGCAAGGAAGATTCAACCACCAGTTCTTCTAACAGCAGTTTATTCAGCAAGCTTCAATCTTCATCTCCCCTGAACCCCGAGAAGTGCCCAAGATATATGCATTCACACTGACCAATCACACCAGGCAACATAGCTTTGCCAGGAGGGGTAGCTCAGCCAGTGATTAGGCAGGGATAACAGCAGCAGCCAAATAAGGACTTGTTTATTATAAGAACTCTCTTCCTGTAGGTGCCATGTTGAGGTATGGTCACAGCTGCTGTGACTCCCCACATTTACCCTTCTGTGTATTTCCTATTTTATTTGGTATGATGATTTTTAGTTGCATCCATTTTTTTAGCAAACAGCATAATTACATTGCACTTTGTTATTAAATACAATTCCATTGTTCATATATACCATCTTCTTTTCCATGAATTCATTAACTGATATCTACGGTGGTTCCATAACTTGCCTTCAAGGAATATTGTGACAATAAGCACAATTAAGAAGTTACGTCTGTCATATGTAGAGAGTTATTCAGTCATGCATCCAGAACTGGTGTAAGTGAGCCATATGGTAGATCTGTTCATAGATTTCTTGAAGTACCTTCATATTGATTCCCATGGTAAATAGACTAACTGCACCCCAACTATTATTGCATATCTCAACACATCCTCAACAGCATTTGTACTTGTTTGTTACTGGGGAGAGAAAGATGCCCAATCTGGTTTTGATTTAAATTTCCTTATCATNAAAATGCTGAATGCTTTTTATGTAGATTGGATATTTGGTATTCATCTTTTGAGAAGTATATGTTTATTTCATTTGCATGAGTTTGGATATTTAATAAATGTGTTATTTGTATATTCTAGACTTCAATGCCATATGGTCCTTCCTTCCTTCTCAGCTCCAAACTTTGTCTCTGTAAATCCTTCCATGGTTATTTTGTTCCCCATTCTAAGCAAAAACAAAGTATCCACACTTTGGTCTTTGGCAAATACAGAAGAGGATGCTTACAGTCATCTATTGGATGGAACACAGGGCCCCCAGTGAAGGAGCTAGAGAATGTTCCTAAGGAGCTAAAAGGGTTTGCAACCCTATAGGAGGAACAACAATATGAACTAACCAGTCCCCCTAGAGCTTTTGTCTCTAGATGCATATGTAGCAGAGGATGGCCTAGTCAGCCATCAATAGGAGGAGAGGCCCTTGCTCTTGGGTAGATTATATGCCCCAGTGCAGGAGAATGCCAAGGCCAGGAAGTGGGAGTGGGTGGGTTGGGGAGCAGGGTTGCTGGGCGTGGGAGGGATAGGGGACTTTCTGAAAGGAAACTAAGAAAAGCTATAGCTTTTGAAATGTAAATGAAGAAAATATCTAACATAAAAGTAGACTTCAACGCTCTTATAGATATTTAATGGCAAAGACCTTTCTCAAATTTTATGGGCATTCCCTTCATTTGATTATTCACTTTTCTTTGCCAAACTGTTAAAATTTTATGAAATCTGCTTTGATAATTCTAGGTACAATTTGTTAGGAATTGGAGTTCTTTTCCAAAAGTCCTTGTCTATAGTAACATCTTCATCTTGAAATGTTTTCTCTAAAATTTCTGTAGAATTATTAGAGTTTTAGGTCACATGGTCTTTTATTTATTATGANATTTTTTATTCTACATGATGATAGAGGTATGTAATTATATTAATTTATCTAGTTTATCTAGCACTACTTTCTGAAGAGGCTATTGTTTTCCATCATTGAGAACTTTTTGACATCTAGGTAAATGTGAAGGAATATTTCTAGGTCATCTGTTTTATTTTCAAAGACATGTGGGTTGAATGGGGTCATTTAAAAATTTTTTTTTGTTTTACTTTTTTGTTGCCAGGCTCTTTAGTGTGGCTTCAAATCAAGTTCTGTTATACCTGAAGCCTTAAACCATCTTCTCCAAATCATTTTGAATTGTTGGAGTCAATGATAGTAAATCTTATAGTCAACTTCTTGACATTTAGAATCAAATAAGAGGCAAAACTCTGGGTGTGAGGTCATTTATTTTAGCCAATACATAAAACAAAATTAGGGGCCCGCACATTGGTGTAGGTAGCATTATGACATGATTCCGGGTCTGGACCCATAGCTTTTATCTCTCTGCTTTCTGACTCTGAATGTAACATACTTAGTTTCCCACCCTTCTGTTGCCACGCCTCT
>NW_018393867.1:2468-3794 GCF_900095145.1 Mus pahari | reverse complement strand
TTTAAAAAATAAAATGAATAAAATTTTAAAAACGCTTTAGCTGGTGGCGCAGGCCTTTAATTTCAGCACTAGGGAAATAGAGGTAGACAGATCTCTGAGTTTGANGCCAGCCTACTCTAGTGAGTCTCAGGACAGCCAGGGCTACAAAGAAAAACACTGATTTGAAAAAAAACAAGCAATAAATAAATAAGACAGAAAAATAGATAGATAGCCTTTCATGTCTGAGCCATCCTCCTNCAGACCACAGGTCTGCCTCTGTCTTTGAGAACAGAACTGAGGCAGGTGGTTCCTCCACACTTCTGTCCCCTGTACACAACCCCCAACACAACCAGAAACCACCCCACTCACTGCCCATATCTTCAGGAACATGTAAGTCCAGGAAGCAGCTGAATCTCCATCCTAAATTCTGAGTGAGGGGGTAGTAGCCACAGGACGAAATAAGTCATGAGCTCACGGGGTAGGGACATGCAGAAAAATGTACATGGGTTTGGGTAAAAGGTACAAGCCTGCTCAGGAAAGCAGTGAAGATGATCATGGCAGACCAAGGGCAGCCTTGCTGAGGGCACATCTGTGGGGACAAAGGGCACACCTGTGGACACCAAGAACAGATGTGACTCACTTCAAAAAGGGGTCTAAACTGGGCCCAGAGGTTCCTTAAATGGCTGAAAGAACCTGGAGGGGGGAAGGAACAAGAGCCCTTTTGAGGGATATGGTCACCCNAAGGGTGGATGTCCTAACTCGTATGTCAGCTGGGAGGAATAGTTGTAAAATGCCACCCCTTAGCCACCAGGAAAAGCTGGCCAGGCCCTATCTGGGAAATTAGGGGCCCTCCTGCTGCCTGACCTTAACAATCAACATGCCAGTGTCTGGGAGAGAATTCCAGTGAACTGGTAAATGGAAATGTTGAACTAAGTGGTTGGTGTGGGCCTGGCAGAAAACATCCCCTCAGGGTGGACCAGGGTGGCACAGCTCACATGGTAGAAGGCTGTGAGTCTCTCAGAGACAGCAGTGGCAACAGAAAGCCTGCAGCAGCGATGGAAATCCACATGGTGGGTGATGGCAGGTGCCAGCAGATGGTGTAACAGTGGCTGCAGGCACTGATGGCTGTGGAGGCTGTACACATGGCATTGGTTCTCCAGTGGCANTGGTGACAGCCACCTGGGCTCTGCAACCCTCCTACCAAACGGCTTCAGATGGACTACACCAGGCCAAANAGTTCCATGTGAGGTTTATTGGGAGAGAGAGGGGCAAGGTGGCGAGGGAAAGAGAAGGGAGGCTAATGTGGTAAATGTGGGAGGCTAGCCAAGTGGAATCTGGGATTTGGTG
>NW_018393867.1:0-2165 GCF_900095145.1 Mus pahari | reverse complement strand
TACCAAGTGTTCAGATGCCTGAGACGATGGGGAACATCTCACTCAAACCATTGCCCTGGCCTCTTCAGTGTGAGCTCCATGGGAATAGTTAACATGCAATGGTCCTGAGGTCAAGGCCTGAGTTCGAATCCCCAGTGTATCCCTTCATGGCAGTGTGACTACAAGTCACTGTTCCTCTCTGATATGTGTCCCCTTCTGGACAGGAACAGGGAGAGGAGCCCTGGATACCACGTTCTAGGGCAAGGACACGTGCATGTCAGTCGCATGAGCACAGCTCAACATCTAGAGAGGCAGGGCAGGCAGGGAAGGGAAGTCAGCNAGCTCTGGCCTCAGTCTGACAGCAACTGAGGAAGAGAAGGCACAGCGCAGTTGCTTACAAGTTAGACCCTCACAAAGGGTAGGATGCTGTGGTCCAGGAGGCAGGACAAGCTTGAGTCCTTCAGANAGAGGAGCCTTGGAGATGCTGCAAGCTCAAGATGATCAGGCTTCATGGGGGACTTTCTCTATGTAGCAGAGTATGGGCTGTTCTCTGGAGGTGGGTGATGCCCGCAGGAGTTTATAGAGATGTGGGTACAGACACTGCAGAGTCTGGACATTGGCAAGACTGCATGCTATANGAGCTATGTGGACAGAGGAGACCAAGAACTGGCCTCAGGGATGGGTACATGGAGATCTTCAGCAAAGGAGAAGTTAGATAGGAGAATGTGAGAGTAATCCCCATCCACTCATGTATGGTCAAACAAGGGTGGGGTTCTGTGAGTCAGCAATGCATGAGAGATGTTCACTCTAATCCTGCCACACATCAGGACTCTGAGGTGGGGACACTGGAAACAAGGGAGTGCTGTACACAGCCATTTCCTCAGCTCCTGGAGCCTGCATGGCTTCTCTTTCTCAAACCCCAGCCCAGTCTCCTTCCTCTTCTTGCTTTTCTGTCTTGAGCTCCAGCAGAGCCAGAAGCAATGCAGAGTTATGTCTGGGACAGACATAACCAGCTAGGCTACCAGACAGTCCGTGGAGGGGCCTGCCTTGGAAAGGCAACAGTCTCCTCAGCTAAAGGCTGTAGGGACTGACCACCCCTCACAGGGCTGGCTGTTTTGGTGCAAGGAGCAGGTGAAGTGAGCCTGTGGCCAAAGTTGTGCCCTCTCCCGTAGAGTTTCCACAACGGCTGCAGAAGGCTCACCTAGCTCTGCGCACTGCGAAGGATGCTGCAGGTCTGCCCTCAGCATCCTCCGATGTCCTGCTCTATGCTGGGAGTGGTGAGGAGTCACCAAGCTAGCCCTTCACTGCAGCATGTCACCCTGCCAAGGCACAATTCCCCCCTAGACACCCTGACTTTGGAACTTGATCAAAGGATTTCCCAACTCTCAGGCCTCCTCCCAGGATGACCTAAGCTTCCTTGGTGCCTGCATCACGCTCACGCCTCTGTCCCATTCTTCCCCAGAGCCTTTCACAAGTCCTTTGCCCATCTGCATCAACCCTTGCTCCCGGGCATCCTACCTGAAACACTGCATTGCCATTGAAAGGTTCCCCACTATTACAGGTTTTTACATTTTATTTTTATGTATTTGTTTATTACATGACCAGTCCTCATAGGCCCTGACTGAACTTGCTATGTGGCCAAGGATACACTTGACCTCTCCATCCTCCTGCCTCTGCCTCCCAAGTTCTAGGTCGATAGTCAGGCACTATCATGCCTGGTTTCCTCCTTACTTANCTGATAACTGTGAACATTTGATATTCATAGCGCATGCAGTGACATGTATAGTTATTCACTTTACATTTTTCTCTGTGTGGAGTCGAGCACACGGCTGTTGGGAATTGGGTCTCCCCTTCCAGCCTGTGGGTCACCGGGCTCAAACTCAGGTTCTCAGTCTGGGTAGCACATGTCCTTACCTGCTGATGCATCTCACTGTCCTGTGACAACTCTTTTTAAAATGTTTAATAAATACATCAAATTCTTAGCAGTGAGTGTGGCATGTTGGGAAGCAGGGTGTACAGGCATAACACAGGGCTGGGCACCCCCGTTTCCCTTCCCCCATACTGAAGTCTAACTTCATGCCCAGTTTCCCATCCCCCAACCTGACCAGGGTCCTGCTGCCCCCTTGCTCCTCCATTCCTGGGAATAACTGCCCATCTCCTTTCCTCCCATGGCCTCTGCTCCACAC
>NW_018393866.1:1366-4803 GCF_900095145.1 Mus pahari | reverse complement strand
AAAACACATGAAAATCAAGAAGAATGAAGACCAACACGTGGATACTTAATTCCTCCCCAGTAGGGAATAAAATACCCATGAAAGAAGTTGCAGAGACAAAGTTTGGAGCTAAGACGAAATGATGGACCATCCAGAGACTGCCCCACCAGGGGGCCCATCCCATAATCAGCCAGCAAACGCAAACACTATTGCATAAGCCATCAAGATTTTGCTGAAAGGACACTAATATAGCTGTCTCTTGTGAGGCTATGCCAGTGAGTGGCAAATATAGAAGTGGATGCCCACAGTCATTTATAGGATGGAACACAGAGAGCCCAATGGAGGAGCTAGAGAAATTACCCAAGGAACTGAAGGAGTCTGCAACCCTCTAGGTGGAACAACAATATGAACTTATCAATACCCCCAGAGCTCCTGTCTCTAGCTGCATATATATAGCATAAGCTGGCCTATTCGGCCATCATTGGGAAGAGAGGCCCCTTGGTCTTGCAAACTTTATATGCCCCAAACAGGGGAATGCCAAGGCCAAGAAGTGGGAGTGAGTGGGCAGGGGAGCAGGGCGCAGGGAAGGTACAGAGGGCATTCGGGATAGCACTTGAAATGTAAATGAAGAAAATATCTAACAAAATAATTTAAAAAAAAGAAATGCAATTTAGTAATTAGTAAATACAGTTATGTTTTTGTCAGACACTACTTTAGTTCTTTACAGAAATATGTATGCTAGGTTGGACAGATAGTACATAGTTAGAAATAAATTTTTGCCTATTCAGATATACTACATATAATAAAGATTCTCAGAGATCTAAAGAATATGACATTTAGACATGGCACATTAACATTAGGCTTTTCATGACAATGAGACCTCTGCTTCTGGCATCAACTCAGTTATACTTCAAAGAAGATGATGGGTACTTTCTCTAGCTCCTCCATTGGGGGCCCTGTGTTCCATCCAATAGGGGAACACCAGGACCAAGTAGTGGGAGTGGGTGGGTAGGGCAGCAGGGCCAGGGGAGGTTATAGGGGACTTTTGGGATAGCATTTGAAATGTAAATGAAAATAATACCTAATAAAAAATTGGAAAAAGAAAAAAAAACTTCTCATGTATAGCTTCTACTTTTACTTCTTTGCTCGCATCTTTCACCACACAGTCTATGTCCTTCTGTCTTAAACTTAGACTGGTATACATGTACTCTTAATATTTAGAAAAGATATAGTGCACAAAGCATATGGAAGTTTTGCATCCATTGTAAATTTAAGGATATTAATAATTATTTCACAGAGAATACTCCTACAAATTAAACACTGTAACTTTTGTTTAAGGAAGAAGTCGGGTGCCGTAATCTGAAATCTGAATATCTATAAAGTGTTGATATCATGACTACTAAAATGTGAGTTGATGGAAGCAATTCTTGAGTAGCTGAGCTGTCATACATAGGAAAGAGAGATTGTTTAACTTAAAAGATGGGTTATTTTTGTAAGACTCTGTCTTCATTTTAAAAACCACACCTTCTAGTAGTATTCTGTTACTTTTCAGGCAATTACTGTGATCAAGAAGATACATGGTGAGTTGTGCTTCTCAGTCCTAAGAGATATATCTACAAAAGGCTCCCAAACCCAACGCTCAGGAAACATTGTGTAAAAGTATGTGAAAAGACAGATAGAGCCAGAAGACCAGGAAATTTGTTGTGAGGTTGTGTCTCCTACTAACAATATAAGCAATATCTATAAAGTGTTGATATCATTACTACTAAAATGTGAGTTGAACAAGGAGGACACAAATGAACATGAGAAACAGAATGAGGCCTCTCATCTACAAAAAACACTATAGAGAAGCAGGTAAAGCTGTCAGCAGAAGAGGTGCTCCTCCTTACAGAAGAGCCTGCCAGGTTGAATATATCAGCCTTGAAAACCTAAATAGGATTAATGTTATATGGAGACTATGAGATATATTTAGTAATGCATGTGTATGTGTGTGTGTGTGTGTGTGTGTGTGTGTGTAAATACATATGTTTATAGAAAAATATGTAAAAAGATCATGAGTTTAATAGAGAATTGAGACAAGTTTTGCATGGAGTTGTAATCAGGAAAGTTAAGGGGAAATTTTTGTAATTAAAATTCAGGCTCACAAAAAAAACATAGGGAAAGGGGAAAAAAGGAGAAGCTATGTGGCCACAATAGCATCTACAGCTAACTGTGAAAGGATAATGGAACCAGTTATGTACTGCCTAGAAGAGTATGATATCCAAATCACCTTGACGTGGAGGAAAATAGAACAAAGAAACTCTACATAGAACATGATAGAAATCAAAATAAGATGTAAGACATAGAACATTGGTTTTGTTTGTAGTTCAAAGAGACTCACATTCCCACAAATAAATCTGTACTACCTCTCAGTTGGAGACATAGGAGAACCACAGGTCTGCAATAGCTACTGACCTGATGATTTCTGCAGCTGTGCCTACACTTTGCTGATTTGCATGTACCGAAAGCACAGCCTACTGACATGAGTACTTCTTCACAGTCAGGTCACACCCTGTGCTGGAGTCAGCCTCACACTGATCACACACAGACATGAGTGTGCCAACTCAGCTCCTGGGGTTGCTGCTGCTGTGGCTTACAGGTGAGTAAGACAGCACTGGAAATGTATTTGGCATCCTGTACTCTGTGCTGCTTGGTCTCAGTGAAAATTCTCTTGTGAGAGAACTAATCTTGTGGGGATCTGTTTTCAATTTTTCAATTGTAGATGCCAGATGTGATATCCAGTTGACTCAGTCTCCAGCATCCCTGTCTACATCTGTGGGAGAAACTGTCACCATCACATGTCAAGCAAGTGAGAATGTTAACAGTTATTTACATTGGTATCAGCAGAAACAGGGAAAATCTCCTCAGCTCCTGGTCTATGCTGCAACAAACTTAGCAGACGGTGTGTCATCAAGGTTCAGTGGCAGTGGATCAGGCACACAGTATTCTCTCAAGATCAACAGCCTGCAGCCTGAAGATATTGCAGATTATTTCTGTCAGCATTCTTATGGTACTCCCACAGTGATTCAAGCCATGACATTAAACCACCCAGAGAAGCAGAAGTGAGAGCACAGGCTGCCCCAACTGCTATTTATGATGTCTCCAGCTGCTCAGCNGCTGAGAGTGTTTCTCTTTGCCAGGCTTAAAGGTCAACGTGATGCTTCTATATAGGACTCAGAGAATATGTTCCATGTACTAATTCCCTAATTCCCTGTTTTGTTTCCCTAGCCCTAGTATCAAAAAAAGTGAATGGTTTACATTACTCATTAAACAAAATTAGGGGGGAACTAGAAATACATGTTTATGGGTTGCCAACTTTTGGCAATAGCTGGGACTCATTTAACCAGGCTGTCAACACACACACACACACACACACACACACACACACACACACAAACACACACACACACACACACACA
>NW_018393866.1:0-1351 GCF_900095145.1 Mus pahari | reverse complement strand
TTGGTAAGAAAATATTTATCTACATATAGGATTAATGTAGGATTAATATACTGAGGAAGAAATCTGAGGAACTAGTTTAATGATTGTGAACATTGGCTTTTCTTCCAGGGGATAGGGATTCCAGTTCCAACACTCCCTTGATGTCTAGCTTTTGATAACTCCAATTCAAATGAATAATTTAAGCCACTATTCCTGTCTTCGAATGAAGGATTTCCTACAAGTGTTGAAGGTAAGCAAAGTGCAAAGAGATGACAGAAATCTGGCTTAGATGTCTTCAACCTGGATCAGATTTGGGTAGTCTGATCTTACTCACTCCACTCCCACCAAACGTAAACCTAGTATAGTTTAGGGGAAATGTTTGCTGATGTAAGACTATCTCCAGTCCAAAAAGAAGTGTAATTACATAGAAACTCAACCCAGGGTACATGTCATTTCTTACGTGAAGATGAGCGTTAGAGATAGGTTACCAGCACTATCTTAACAGGTGTAAGAAGGGTCTGATATATTCCCAGTCCTACAGATAACGCTGATGTCATTTGCTTTATTAGCCACCTGTATGTTAGAGTTGGGGGAGCCTCTGGCTATAGAGATAATGTAATGTGCACGCATAACATTATTCTATTTTGTCCTCCCTAGGAGATCTATGTTACCCCATTCAGTTTCTTCCTCTATGACTTACTACTCACTGTCTATGGTTTGTAACTTAGTTATCAGATATTCAATGTCTTCTTTCCTATTGCTATGATAATATATCATAGTCAAAGCAATTTATCAAAAAAAGTATTTAATTGGAGAGCTCTCATTTCCAGATGATAACTCCAGGGGTATTATGGTGGGAATCATGGTAGCAGGCAGGCAGGAATGTACTTTGTGTGTTAGTTAATAACTTAAATTTTCTACAACTAGAGTGCCAGAGATATACATGAGAGTGACATAGATGAGTTGGATATATTTATTTATGATTTTTGATGAGCAAAATATGAATAAAACAATCATTCTTTGTCTCTGAGTAAACTCTTATGTTTAATCATTAAGTAACTGTTACTGCATTAAAGATAGGATTTTTCTATTCTTGACAGGAGGCATGTAATATTAAACCTTGTTTGCAGGGATCTTCTGAAATGTCACAGTATATCCAATGGAGATTGGTGCATTAGAATGATAATTAGATTGTTTTCATTGGGCATAAAGAGCACTATTACATGCTGGAGCTATCACTTAGATATACTTTCTGCCCTAATGATTAAAAGCAGAAATCATATATATGTATATATGTATATATATATGTATATATATATGTATATATATATGTATATATATATATATATATATATATATATATATATATATA
>NW_018393865.1:3116-4741 GCF_900095145.1 Mus pahari | reverse complement strand
AAGAAAGAAGAAAGGATAGAAAGAGAGAAAGGAAAAGGAAACCGAATATTCAATTATGAGAAAGTTTTAGAGAAGTGCTCCACCTACTGGCCTGGCCAGCAAAGAACAAACCTAATCCAACTCCTCTCCAGTTCTTTACAGAATTGTTCCCTGACAGAGTTTCCTCCACACTAAAACACACTTTTCTCCAGACGAACTGACTTCAGGAAGAGTTCATTCCCTTCAAACTCATCTTCGGAAGGGAAATATTCTCAGTTCCCTGGTCATGTCTTCTGAGCAAAGGGCAGATTAATATGCATAGGAAGGTCCTTTGTGTCCTTTCCCTCTAGCCTCCTATAATGTTCTCTGGAGAAGGAGGGGTCTGTGTGGAGCCCCCCTAGTAGGGATTCACAGCCAAACTCACACCCTTTCGATCAGTAGGAAATGCATTATGAAAGTGAGACTACCAACCCTGAGCTAGGAATTCTGTAAAATAGCATGTGAACTCATAGAAGAGATTCTTCACCTGCTGCTCTGAGGCCAGCAACAGTGAATTCAGTTAATGCACTGNTTTATGACTATGTTTTATCTGTGACCTCAGTAGTTCGGGAAAACTACTCCCCAATGTCACATGCATGTGGTACAATGTGAATCTGTGTTCCAGGCGATAGTCAGTCTAAATTGAAGCTTAGTTCATATGTCTATTGGGGCAAGGTCTGTGATTCACAGGGACATGGCTCAACATACCAGGGGTTCTTGACCCCTCAGCCTCTTTGAGTTTTGAAGGACATTTGAACAGACAAATGAAATGTTTATCTCTATGTAGGGACTGCCAAGGGAATGCTAGAANGTCACCATCTCCTCTTGAGNGTAAGCTGTCAATTACAGGAANTCCTTGTTGATGTTTTCTCCCTGACTCTATGGTCAGGAGTTAGATGTTTCTGTCTCTTTGGGTGAACATGCTTATGAGTGTTACCATATCTGATTCTTCAGTGGGAGCAGCAAAATAGGTAAAAAGGTTATATGTTATAGGGACATATATTGGTGATCTGCGTATTTGCAGAAAATCAAGTGATATCAAGGTGATACTTCTGAGAAAAACATTACTGAAAGTTTTATATGGATTGCATTGACACTGAAGATCACCTGAAAACATAGTCACTTTTATAACATTCTTATTAATGGCCATAGATCTTGTCCTCATTATCTTAGTACCTAACATTTTTGCTACTACTTTGTCCTTTAGATGACAGGTCAGTTCATTTTTCAGCTTTCATTTCCAACAACATCATGGTTTTGGTTCAGTGCCATGAACCAACATCAGGGTTTTCTTTTTAGGAAAGTAGAGAAGAGAAATAGCACCTCACGTGGGCTGTGAACCTCTGCCTGCTTTTTTTCTTTGACATACTGAATTCTTCAAGTCTAAGATTTCTTCTCTGAGTAAACACTTTTCCATGATCTTCTCTCTCATTGCATGTAATGTTGTTCTGATTTTGTTTGTGATATTTGTACATGATCTAGTAGCTATCTGACTATCGATTTCAAATCCTTATCAAGCAATCCGGCACTTTGCCTTTCCTCCCAGAAATCTACAAGGGTATTTCACATTGTTGATTCCAAAACATCTGACACATGAAATCCTGAGT
>NW_018393865.1:0-2621 GCF_900095145.1 Mus pahari | reverse complement strand
ACTACCAGCCCAGAGATGGCACCACCCATAAGGGGACCTCCCCACTTGATCACTAATTGAGAAAATGCCTTACGATTGGCACTTCCCCAACTGAAGCTCCTTTGCTGTGATAACTCCAGCTGTGTCAAGTTGACACAAACTAGCCAGAACACTCTCCCTTTTTTTTTACAAGTTAAATATCGGTGTCATTATTTGTCCCCTAATTTTTCTGAATATCACTATGTCTCGTACTTTTCCAATCAAAAATATGGTAAGTATTTGGAGACTTACTAAATAATTAAAATATTCAGTGGGGAGACAGCTGAAGCAGGAATTTTCTTCATGTAAATGCAGGAATAGCTGATTGGTTTCTCAGACTCCACAAAATCATAAGGGCCTCAAGAAATATTTTTTGCGATAAACCTAAGCAAGGATGTGAAATATGTATAAAACGTATCCTCTAGGACTCCAGATTTCCCTCATAATTTCATGTGTTGCCTTCTTTATAAATTTATTTATTCATTTATATTTCAAATGTTGTCTCCCTTCCTATTTTCCCACACACCCCCTATCTCATCCCCCTTCACTTCAATGAGGGTGCTTCCCCAAGCACTAACCAAATACTTCCTCACAGATTTAGCACCTTCCTATGATAGGGCCTTGATATACTCCACAGGACCAAAGGACCTCCCTTCCCATTGATGTGAGACAAGGCAATACTTTGCTCACTTAAGCAGCCATGGGTCATTCCATATTTACTCTTTGCTTGGTGGCTTAGTCCCTGGGAGGTCTTGGGAGGGGGTCTGGGTGGTTGATGTTGTTCTTCCTATGGGGTTGCAAAGCCCTTCTGCTTCACCAGTCCTTCCCCTAAATCCTTCATTGGGATACCTGGGTCCCTATACTTGATCTAATGGTTGGCTGTGAGCATTCGTATCTATATTGGTCAGGCTGTAGCAGAGCCTCTCAGGGGTCAGCTATACCAAACTCCTGTCTGTCAGTGCTTCTTGGCATCAACAATAGTGTCTGGGTTTGGTGTCCGGAGATGAGATGGATCACTAGGTGGGGCAGTCTCTGGATGACCTTTCCTTCAGTCTCCACTTTGGGCCCCTGCATTTTCTTTAGACTTCTTGCTTCCCTAGGATCTGGGATTTTCTAGTAGCTACACTTAGTTTTCCATTCCCCACTGGTACATACCTCTAAAGAATTTCCTGACCCTCTGTACTACTCCCCAGTATCCTAACACATCCTTTGCTTCCACTTACCCCCCTCCTCTCTCCCTACAAGGTCCCTCCCACACTCTACCTCACATGATTATTTTGTTCCCCCTTCCAAGTAGGACTGAAACATCCACACTTTGGTTTTCTTTCTTCTTGAGATTCATATAGTCCGTTAGTTGTATCATAAATATTCCAAGCTTTTTTGCTAATATCTACTGATCGGTGAGTACATACCAAGTGTGTTCTTTTGTGAGTGTGTTAGCTCACTCCGGATGATATTTTCTATTTCCATTCATTTGCCTGTGAATTTCATGTAGTCATTATTTTGAATACCTGAGTAGCACTCCATTGTATAAATGTAGTACATTTTCTGTATCCATTCCTCTGTTGAGGGACATCTGGGTTGTTTCAAGCTTCTGGTTGTTATAAATAAGGCTGCTACAAACATAGTTGAGCATTAGACTTTGTTATACATTGGAGCATCTTCAAGAACATGCCTAGGAGTGGTATAGCTATAACAACAGGTAAAACTATTTCCATTTTTTCTGAGGAACCACGAGATTGATTTCCAGAGTCATTGTACCAGCTTGTAATCCCATGAGCAATAGAGGAGTGTTCCTTTTTCTCCATATCCTTGCCAGCATCAGCTACCATCTGAGTTTTGATCTTAGCCATTCTGAGTGGTATGAGGTGGAATCTCAGGGTTATTTTGGTTTGCACTTCCTTGATGTCTAAGGTTGTTGAACATTTGTGTAGGTGCTCTGTAGTACAGCTTGATGTCTGGGATCATGTATCCACCAGAAGGGTTTTTGTTGCTGGGAATGGTTTTCACTACCCTGGGCTTTTAGTTGTGCCAGATGAATTTGAGAATTGCCCTTTCTATCTATGTGAAGAATTGAGTTGGAACTTTGATGGGGATTGCATTGAATCTCTAGATTCCTTTTGGTAAGATGGCCATTTTTTACTATATTAATCCAACTCATCAATGAACATGAGAGAATTTTTCATCTTCTGAGGTCTTCTTCAACTTCTTTCTTCAGAGACTTGAAGTTCTTGTCATAAAGATCTTTCACTTGCTTGGTTAGAATCACATCAAGACATTTTATATTATTTGTAACTATTGTGAATGGTGTGATTTCTCTAATTTCTTTCTCACCCCATTTTTCCTTTTTGTAAAGGAAGGCTACTGATTTGTCCGAGTCAATTTTATATCCAGGCACTTTGCGCTGAAGTTGTTGATCAGTTTTAGGAGTTCTCTGGTGGAATTTTTGTGGTCACTTAAGTATGTTGTCATATCATTGAAAAATAATGATATCTTGAGTTCTTCCTTATCAATTTGTATCCCTTTGACCTCCTTTTGTTGTTTAATTGCTCTAGCTAGAAATTCAGAGACTACCCCATCCNGGGATCCATCCCATCATCAGC
>NW_018393864.1:0-4758 GCF_900095145.1 Mus pahari | reverse complement strand
CAAACTTCCTATAACAAGAGCGCACTTCCTCCAACATGGCCACAGTTCCTAGTAGTGTCAATTACCATGGCCATGCTTATTCACACAACCAAACTGAGTTGTTTTTATTTTATTTTATTTTATTTTATTCTCCAGATTTTATTCCTCTCCCAGTCCATCCCCATACCACATCCCATACCTCCTCCCTGGCCCAATCTCCACAACGATGTCCCCACCCCCAACCCCCACCCCAAACTGAGTTTTATAAAAAACAAAGCCTTCTTTCCCCTTCACATCTCTTAAGACTAAACATTCGTGTATGATTTTTTCTTTGCTCTGAGCACCTGGTCATCTTTTCTGTTAGTCCAACGCAGACATGTTTCTCTGAAGAAACCCTTTTGGTCTGTGCTTCAGGTCATTACCTAAGTTCAATCTCAGATTCCAAGACATCAGACAAAAATCAAACAAGATCAACAGGAGAGATGTAATGTAGACTGTTCCAGATTCCAATGCTGTCCATTTCTCACCTAGCATTCCAACATATTTAGAACTATTGCAAATCCTGGGCCACCATGCTGTCCTCCCCCAGATTCAGTGTAAATGCTCCAGCAATACCATTGTCTAATGAGGAGTCAGTCACTGGGAAGAATACTTCCCAGTTGCTGTTGGAAGACAGGTGTAGGTCATAGCTGACTAGGTCTTAAAGACCACTTAAGTTGTTTGAAAGGGAGGGCCCAGCAAACACTCTGTGCAGAAGCCAGAGAGTGGAATGCTTGAGCCACCAAGTGGGGATGTGACTCCCTCATTGACATCCACCCTGAGGTTTTAGAGACCTCGGAAGCATAAACTGTAATGAAATCCAGGGCCTGCGTCTTCAGATGCTCTGTGCTGTGGAGGTCAGCCAGGATGAGAGTGTGTGCAGCATTCTCCACAGAGAGGTCCCTGCAGAGGGCATCCTCACACATGACCTTCAAGCCCTCTAGGCCATACTTGTCAGCAGCTGCCAACACATCACAGGCCATTGAGTAGCTGTAGAGGAGTGGTGCCGTCCCCATGTAGATGAAATCCATCATCTCCTCGAAGACCAGGGGATCCAGGTCATGGATCTCAACACGGTTCTTTAGGCTCGCCTCCATATCATGTTCAAACATGGCTCTGAAAACTGGAGAGCGAGCTGCCAGGATGGCCTTGTGAGCCCTGAATTCATGGCCAGCTACCAACAGGCAGCAGTCTGTGAAGAGGGAATTCTCCCACATCTTGCCTAGGTCAACTTCCAATGTGCACTTTGGAACCTTGATTGCAGGTCTTGGTTTCTGTCCATAAATGCTGAATGAGTCTTGGAGTATGCTCACATTGCAGAGGAGGGTAAGTTTGTCATCTGGTGTTAGCACTTGGGCTGGAGACAAGAAGGAATGTCGAATGATGAACTTTTCGAATCCAAAGGGCTGGTGTGGCAGTATTCTAGAAAAGCTTGGGATGCTTTTTGTATTGCATTTTTCACCCTTGCCATTTAAGATACAAACCTCGAACATTGCCCAAACTGGGCTCTTTTCACAGCTGAGCAAAATCAGATAAAGTGACACGTAATCTTTGTTTTCTTCATCAACTCCGGTTGGGTATACTCTCAAACACCATGTCATTTTGTCGTTGTCCTCTGACGAGAACACTGGGCTTGTAATATATTCCTCCCTTTCCTCCACAAAAAAAGAGAAGTTGCTAATGGTCCACCTATAGCAGAATTCCTTGTCATTGCTCTGTATTTCAACCCAGCTCTTGGCTTCCAGTTTCCATGACATTTCTGCTTGAGGTACTTTGGATTTAAAACGGGAACCTGAAAAGAAGAACTAGAGATCATTTACTCTTTACAATAATAGATAATTTTTAGATTTGTTCTAATTTCTCCTAAATTGCCCCTTCTATGATGTTGAAAGCTTGTGTCGTTCTAAAATTTTCTGTCTAGAATTCAATATTAATTTCTTTCTCTGCCTCCTCTTTCCTCATCCCCACTCGATTCCCCTTCCCACGCTCTAATTAAACTGTATTCTATATTAAATCTGTCATAAGGCTGATACCTCAGGGGGAAGGGATGCCTCAGCATGGCACCACACTCACCCTCACAATACCCGGCTCTAACAAACATTTCCTGAATTTCTTTTTGTAAAACACAACATTGGTGTTGTAACTCAGATTTAAAAACTTTCAGGTTAATATCTCCTGCTGCCATATGAACTTTTCAGCTTTTCAGCTGAACAGATCGCTTGCTAGAACTATCCATCCAAACACCATCAAATTGGTAAGTTCCCTCTCTGACATTGGTCAGTGTAAATATCCCCTGGTCCCAAGGAGGGATGTTGAGCTCACAGCCACCCTGTGATGTCCCTGTGGATGGAGACATTCACAGTCTTTATGATTGGCCTCCTTGCTGACTCCTCATTTTAGGACATTGCCCCTTGAGTGAGATATCCTTTCCCCTATGTCATTTCCTCTTCTCACTGCTGTGAAATCCAAGGCCTGGGTAAACCCCTCTCCTCACTGCCCACTAGGTACTGGCCTCAGCTCAGACCCCAATTGACTACTTGAGGTCTTTGTGCTTTGCCCCTCCTGCTGTTTTAGTTAACTTATCCTCAGGATGCTGGTAGGGGAAATTAGTAACTGCCACTCTCACCCAGAAAGAGTATGTCTTCCCAGCCCCTCCCAGGCTTCCTACTGGGATGCTTCCCACACTTAAAGGCTTCCAAATTCACAGGCTAAGTTTGGCCCCAATATACACTAATCAAAAACTCTACATGGCTGTTTAAGGGCGCTTAGAAAAAAAACTCAAAACCAAAAACATTTACAACTTTCTTGATAGCCATCCAGAAAAACGGAAAGATTGCTATGTAGAGTCCCCTCCGACCACCTCCATCTCTTGATGCTTTATTGCTTTGCTCTACCTCCCTCATATAGGCACATCGATAAGACTGCCTAGATTGTGGTATGATAACCACTGAGAAAGTGTTCTGCCATGATTCTGCCATACCTCTGTGGCTGCCTCCAGCCTCCTCTCTCTGCTTTCCCCCTTGTTTTCTTGCTCCCTGCCTGACCCAAAACCATGGGGCACAAAACATGCTGTGCTAGAGCAGAGTTGCAGGCAGAGCACAGCTGCAGGCCCTCCTCTTACTCCCCGCCCCTCCCAAGGTGCTTGCTCTCTTACCCTGCCCCACTTGTGCCCTGCTCACACCAGGTTGAGCCTCTGCCTATGCTTGTGCTCTGGATACAGCAACAGAGGTTGCATACAGTGAAAGGAGAGACCTCTTGTCCATCAGATAAAACATTCCCATTATCTCTATGTGTTTGTCTTTATATGTTTTTATCTATTGATACACAATTATTTCTGCTATTCCAAGATATAACAAACATGTGATGTTGCTGCAGGCAGAGCTGTAGCTTCAGCACTATTTAGTTTGGGGACAGTCTTATAAATGTCTGCCATCTTTTGTGGGCAGATAAGGTTTTCCTATGCTATTGCTTCAGTGCCATCTTAGCTAAGGGAGGTCACATGACTGGCTGTAGCTCCAGTGCCATCTTAGTTAATGACAATCCCATGACCACCCACCCACCATCTTTGTTATGAGCAGTTCCTACCTCACTGCCTCCTCACCTTAGAACATCATGACTTAGGGTCTCTGATTTCTATCCTGCCTTAGTAAATAATAATTTAAATATTAATTTAAAGATTTGCAACAGTTAAAAGGTTAAAGATCACTGCTTTAAGTTAAAGATTGCCTAACTCAGATATTCTTAATAGCTACTAGCTCTCAGTCTTCCTAGAGACTGCTAAATGTAACAGTAAATGTTTAATCTTATTAGGACAGATAGAGACACCCAAAGCTTAACAGTTACACCCCCACCCCACACCAAGGTGTACGAGAAGATGTAGGCACAGCGACAAGACTGCCTAGATTGTGTTATGATAACCACTGAGAAACGGTGCTCCATTGCCTTGCCACTGCTTGGGATCAGCCTATACTGTTGTCAAACTGAGGATACCCAGAGAGTTCAATGTCTCATATTGCCTAGGACAAGGTGAGTCATTTCTCCCAAATTCCTACTCCACAGGAAAAATCTCCTTGTATTCTGGGCATACTAGACATACTGACTGCCTGAGTTGCAATGGAGAATGCAGGGACCTGGGAAAACTGTTTAGGTAGTTGACTATTGACCAACCTCTGTCATTATAATTAATGACATCTAGATTATAATTTTTTCCCCAAATTTATGACTACATTGACAGCTAACTACAGCTAGAATCTCTTATTAAAGACAGACAGGTTTGCCTTACTCACAGGCTTCACGATAAAGGATACACAAGTTCAGACATAACCTTTCTCAGATAGAACTTCTGTTACTTCCTTTTCAAAACTCAGTTCCCAATGACTAAATGCTTCATATTTTTCCCCTTGTTAAGCCACTATCCTAACATTAATCAATAGAGTTCTTATAAATTAGCCTAACCCTAATAAAAAATTCCACTTATGATCTAAGTTTTATAATCACAAGTTCAAATTTTAAGTTTCTACTGATTGTCTTTATCCCATAGACTTAAAGTGTTTCTTGTGCTAAATCTATACTATCAGCTGTCATTGTTACAAATGTAAGTTTCCTTTGGTTGTCTTTTAACTATAGACCTAATGTGTTTCTCATGCTAAACTATATATCAATTATCATATTCACAAAGTCGTCAAAATTTCCAGCTGCTTCTCATTATACTACATATATACATACATGTATATATACATA
>NW_018393863.1:3534-4510 GCF_900095145.1 Mus pahari | reverse complement strand
GTTGCCTTGAAAGGGTCACTGATACAATACTGCCCTATGAAAGGAAGTGTAAGACTAAGTGAGACAGCACTGAAACAATTCCACATGAATTCTGACAGGGCATTTGACAGTCATAGGTTGGATCTTTTTTTTTTTTTTTTAAGTGCAGAGAAGACTGTAGAGGGATCTGTTCACTAATATGGAAGTTTACTGTTCTTTTCTCTGCTTGGGAGAACAGGAAACCATTAAAGAATTTGTTCTAAAAATCTCCACTTGGGTTTAAACTTCCAAGTTCCTCCATGCATGGTGCATGTCCAAAGTGGCTGTGTGACAGCTTCCTGGGAAGCACTTGATTACTCAGTTGTAGTGTGTACCAAGCAACCAGTTGTGTGTTGTCTAGGGTTCAGTTATCAATATACTATGAGTATAAAAACAAAAACAGCAAATGCAAGGAGAAAAAAAAAATCTGACCTCAGTGTGCATTTGCTATTAAGTTTAATTCAGGTACTACAGAAACCAATAAATATACATACCTGACATTCAAAGACATTAAGTATACTTCAGGGAATATCCTAATCCTTATTAAATAAAGCAGACTTGAAAGTAAAATAGAGCTGGGCATGGTGGCACATGTCTTTAATCCCAGCACTTGGGAGGCAGAGACAGGCAGATTTCTGAGTTTGAGGTCAGCCTGGTCTACAAAGTGAGTTCCAGGACAGCCAGTGCTATACAGAGAAACCCTGTCTAAAAAAACAAAAAACAAAAAACAAAACAAAAGGATAATGAAGAGGGTAACTTTCTCTTTTTCTGCTTGCCATACTCTTTCAAGAGTGATCACTTTATTTTTCTAGCATTAGAGATTCTGTCTTTGGAATTCTGGCACATGCTGGAGACCAGCTGTGACATACAAGCACTACTGTATTCTTCAACTTTCCATTGGTATATAGTCTTTGCTTTACTAGTTGGACCACATTCTGTGAGCTATTCTTTTTTTTTT
>NW_018393863.1:0-2989 GCF_900095145.1 Mus pahari | reverse complement strand
ACTCCATTTATCTCCTTTAAGGATCCCATTTGTCTTCATTTGGAAGACCGGGCTTGATTTTTAAAACAGCCATAAAGCACCAGCTTCAGGAACAGACCACAAGTACAGAAAGAAAGTCATAGACACCAGCTCTAGGAACAGATCTTAAAATCCAGAACAAATTCATAACCCCGCACCCACAGAGACCAGCCCAGGGATAACCACAAAAGAAGGGGTGCTATCCTATCTCAGAATGGGCCATCTGCACTGGGCAGCCCTATTTCATTATATGGTTAAAAGTCCATGACAGAGGCATGCAGACAACTGACAACTTGTGAGCCCCTAGCACCCACCAATGGAATTTTTGATTACTCTAGATTGTTTCCCTGGTTCCTGATTTAAGAAAATGCTTTCATGCCTTTGTCTGAGGTCCCTATTTCAATGAATGGTTGACCCCTATATGATGATTGTTTCAGCACAATAAGCCCCTTTTTTTACATACTACCTGAGTCTGAGGTCTTCCTTCAGCAATTTTCAGACACAAACATTATGTAGCAGATGAATATTGGCTACAGTTTTCCTGATGGAAATGTGAAATCACAGAAACACATATCAAATTTTGAGTCCCAATTTTTAATATCCCTGGGATCGTTCTGCGAATTGGCTCATAGAATGAGTAATGGATTTTGAAGCTCTCCATCTTGATTCAAGGAGGGTTAGCATGAGAAGAGGAGGGGGAGGAGGAGGGACAGGTAGAAAAGAAGAAGAGGAAGAATAAGAGCAAGAACAAGAAGGAGCCGAAGAAGATGTAAAGGAGAAAAGAGGAAGCACAGGAAAAGAAGAAATGGAACAGAAAGAAGAGGAGGAGCAGCAGCTTGAGGAAGAGGAGGATGAAGACGAGGAGAAGGAGGAGGAGTGTAGGACCCCCTCTCGGGGACCCCCCTCAGGTCACGGGAGTCATGGTGTCCCAGAGAAACACGAGAGACTTTCATGTTGCAAAAGCACGAGCCAGCTTTAATAGCAGAGCTCTGGGCCGATATATGCCTCACACAGGAGACAGGAATCGACCCCGGGGCTCGAAAGCTAGGGGTTTTTATAGGGTCAGGGTTGGGGGCTTAGGAGAAATTGGCGTGATTGTCTCATTTAAACATCAGCAAGGTGGTTACAAGTCAGCAGAATTGTACGTGCAGGCTGGGGCATCTAGTAATTCCAGGGTCTGGGGGTTTGTCAGGGAGGACAATACATCTGGGTGATGTACAACTTCAGGCACTTCAAACTATGTCTTAACAAGCAGGGGGAGGCGCCGTCCTGCCAGATGGCTGTGGAGTCAGCCAGGATAGTCAAGGTCAGTTCCTGCACTCCTCAGATGGCTGTAGAGTCAGCCAGGATAGCCAAGGCCAGTTCCTGCACTCCTCAGATGGCTGTGGAGTCAGCCAGGATAGCCAAGGCCAGTTCCTGCACTCCTGTTCCTTATCTTTATGGCCNGATGGCTTCAGCTTCAAGGAGGGCCTGGGACTGTTTTTCTAAGGCAGTTTCTAACTTTGAGCTTTCCTATTAGGAAACTTCTATAACTTACAATACTAGAACCTTAAATTTACTTAATCTCCTTTTAGGAGGAAGAGGGGAAAGAAGTTCCTGCTTAGTGCTGGTAGACAGAAAGATGGGCTCTTGAGCCGGGCGTGGTGGCGCACGCCTTTAATCCTAGCACTCAGGAGGCAGAGGCGGATTTCTGAGTTCGAGGCCAGCCTGGTCTACAGAGTGAGTTCCAGGACAGCCAGGGCTACACAGAGAAACCCTGTCTCAAAAAACAAAAACAAAAAACAAAAAAACAAAAAAAGATGGGCTCTTGAAGGATGGGGAAAAGTTATACTGAAAGACAAATTTTGCCAATCTGAAAAAGGGTCAGCTCCTGAACTAGAGTGCAAGGCCAGGAAACCTTATGCTTTTGGTGCCTTCACCACAGTCTAACCCTAAGGGCGATGCCCATGTCACTCAAGACTCATTGGCCAATCAGGAACCCCATGAATCCGCCCCAATCAGAAGAAGAGGAGGGTTCTTCCGGGTGCTTTGGTCTCCGCTGCAGGTTCAGCTCCATTGCTGAGCAGGCTTTTGTGGTTGGTGTGATGTGTTTTGACCTCTGCAGCAGAGTGCCTTAGGAGTGCCTACAGGAGGTACTAAGTCTCATCATGGTGAGCAGTAACCACTGCCCCTAACCTGAATTAGCAGTGGACCGAGAATCAGAAGAGAATGTGGTGGCCTTCCACTGGGCTGCATGAAAACTAACAGCCACTTGTGAGGTTCCTAGTAACTTCATTATGGGAACTGGATCTGCAAAAAGCATTTGGAACAATGGATTTGCTGTAGAAACTTCCTTGGCAGGATGCCAAAATCGAAGAGACTGAGTTTCTTGGTGTCTTCTAGAATCTGTGCCAAATCTTATGGATCTTAAAGGATCCNTTTGGAATTAATTTTGGGGGGATATAAACTGTATCTCACAAACTGGGTATCCAAATTTAAGCTGTGATCAGCTATGATATAAAGGATTTTGCAATGCTTAGAAAATAGTAACTCACACCTAGCAATATTTACTGAGGGATGGACAGTCTTTAAAACATACACGGGTAACTAGCATGATAACCAAGCATCTTAGAGATTAGGACGCTAGGATACACATGTATGTTCATCAGGATTGTTGGGAAATATGGCTGCAGATCATAAGAAAAGACGACGACCCTGATTAAAAAACTGCCACTAGGTCCATCTCCAGATCAAGGTCAGTATTTTAAAAATCTGATAGCAGAGTGCCAATCAACAGTAAAGCCTGGTGTGCTATAAAGAATCATTTTTCTTCTTCAAAAAAGCATAGTTCTGCCACATGGGCAAGACATCTGGTGAAACCATTTGAAAAGGGAAAAATTGGGCTGGTGAGATGGCTCAGTGGGTAAGAGCACCTGACTGCTCTTCCGAAGGTCCGGAGTTCAAATCCCAGCAACCACATGGTGGCTCATAA
>NW_018393862.1:0-3659 GCF_900095145.1 Mus pahari | reverse complement strand
TAAAAGCAGTAAGGGAAAAAGGTCAATTAGCATATAAAGGCAGACAGATCAGCATTCTATCAGACTTCCGATTAGAAACTATGAGAGCTAGAAAATCCTGGACATTTCAGTCATACCCTCAGAGAACACAAATGCCAGCCCAGTCTACTTCCCCCCCCAAAAAAATGTGAATTACCATAGATGGAGAAACTGTGATATTCCATGAAAAAATTTAATTTACACGACATCATTCCACAAATCCAGCTCTACAAAGGATAGTAGATGGAAAACTACAATACATGGAGGGAAACTACACGCTAGAAAAAGCCAGAACATAAACTTTTTTTAACAACCCCAAAAGAAGATAGCAATACAAACATAAAATTAACATCAAAATATCACATGAAGTAACAAACACTATTCCATAATAATTGTAAACATCAATGACTCAATTCCCCAATAAATAGACATGGACTAATAGACTGGGTTTGTAAACAGGATGCAGCATTTTGTTGCATACAAGAAACACACATAAATGTCAAAGACAGACACTACCTGAGAGTAAGGTGCTGGAAACAATTTTCCAAAATGGGTCCCAAGAAACAAGCTGGAGTAGCTATTCTAATACCCTATACAGTATCATATAAAATAGACTTTCAACCAAAAGTTGTCAAAAATAAAACATAAGGACGGACACTTCATACTCATCAAAGGAAACATCTACCAACAACTCTCAATTCTCATTGTCTATGCTCCAAATACTAGGGCACCAATTTCATAAAAGAAACTTTACTAAAGCACAAATTACACCTCACACAATAATAGTGGGAAACTTCACCACCTCATTCTCATCAATGGACAGATCATGGAAACACAAACTAAACATAGACACAGTGAAAGTAACAGAAGTTATGGACCCANTGTATTTAACATATCTATAGAACATATCATGCAAAATCAAAAGAATATACGTTGGTCAACAAGAAAGAAGAAATTAAAAACTTTTTAGAATTTAATGAAAATGAAGGTACAATATACCCAAACTTATGGGATACAATGAAAGCAGTGCTAAGAGGAAAACTAATCGCTCTGAGTGCCTTTAAAAAGAAACTGGAGAGAGCATACAATAGCAGCTTAACAGCACACATGAAAGTTCAAAAGGAAGCAAATACACCTAAGAGGAGTAGACAGAAGGAAATAGTCACTAATAGGGCTGAAATCAACCAAGTAGAAACAAAAAGAACTCTACAAAGAATCAACAAAACCAGGAGCTGACTGTGTGAGAAAATCAACAAGATAAATAAACCCATAGCCAG
Source organism: Mus pahari (assembly GCF_900095145.1). Lineage (NCBI taxonomy): Eukaryota > Metazoa > Chordata > Mammalia > Rodentia > Muridae > Mus > Mus pahari. The sequence goes on along the minus strand of NW_018393862.1, from coordinate 2,364 downwards.
TCTAATCAGGGGGCACAGAGACAGTATCCAAATTAACAAAATCAGAAATGAAAGTGAGATATAAAAACAGAAACTGAGGACATTACAAAAAATCATCAGATCCTACTACAAAAGCCTATAGTCAACACAACTGAAAAATCTGGATGAAATAGACAATTTTCTACACAGATAGCAAATTCCAAAGTTAAATGAGGATCAGATAATCCATGCCAAACCTTAAGCCCTAAAGAAGTAGAGGCAGTCATTAAAAGTCTCCCAATGAAAAAAGGCCAGGATCAGATGAGTTTATGCAGAATTCTATCAGACTTTCGAAGAAGACCTAATATCAATATTCTTCAAACTATTCTACAAAATCTAAATAGTAGGAACACAACCTGATTCGTTCTATGAAGCTACAGTTAAGCTAAAACCAAAACCTCACAAAGACCCAACAAAGAAAAAACCTTCAATTTCCCTTTTGAGTATTGTTGCAAAAATAATAATATTCTTGCAAACTATACACAAGAACACAGCAAAACCATGTTACATGTCTGCCAAGTAGGCTTCTCCCAAGGAATGCAGGGATAGTTCGATATAAGGATATATTACTTGAAGTTTTGGAAAGATCTATTAGACAATAAAAGGAGGACAAAGGGATACAAATTGGAAAGGAAGATGTTAAACTACAATTATTTGCAGATTATATGATAGTATACATGAGCAACCCCAAAAACTCCCCCTGAGAACACCTACAACTGATAAACAACTTCAGCAAAGGGCCAGATATAAAATTAAGTTAAAAAAAAACAGTAGCCTCCCTATGCTCAATGGTTAAAAAGGTTGAGAAAGAAAATTAAAAAAAAAAAAAACAACAAAAAAACCCTTACAATAGCCACAAACCATATAAGATATCTTGGTGTGACTATAACCAAACAAGTGAAATGACAAGAATTCAAGTGTCTAAAGAAAGTCATTGAANACCTCTGAAGATGGGAAGATCTCTCATGCTTGTGGTNTGGCAGGATTAATATAGTAAAAATGGACATCTTGCCAATATNNATCTGCAGATTCAATGCATTNATCATCACAATTCCAACTCAATTATTCATAGAGTTAGAAGGAGCAATTCACAAAATCATTTGGAATAACAAAACCCCAGGGTAATGAATAGTATTCTCAACAACAAAAGAACAACTGGGGGAATCACCATCCTTGANCTCAAGCTGTACTACAAATCAATTGTGTTAAAAACTGCATGGCATTGGTACAGAGACAGACATGTTGATTAATGGGGAAGACCCAGAAGTAAAACCACACACTCATGNCACTTAATTTTTGACATAGACACCAAAAATATACAATGGAAAAAAGAAAGCATTTTGAATAAATTGTGCTGGTTTTACTGACTGTCTGTATTTGAAGAATGAAAATAGATCCATATTTGTCACCTTGTACAAAATACAAGTCCATGTGGATCAAGGACCTCAACATAAAACCAGGTGCACTGAATCTAATAGAAGAGAAAATGGGAAAGAGCCTTGAACTCCTTGCCACAGGAGGAAATTTCCTAAACAGAACTCTAATGGCTCATGCTCTAAGATCATGAATTGATAAATGGGACCTCATGAAATTGGAAAGCTTCTGTAAGGCAAAAGATATAGTTGATAAGATCAGCAACCTATAGATTGGGAAAAACTCTTCAATAACCCCATATCCTATAGAAGGCTAATATCCAAAATATATAAAGAACTCAAGAAGTTAATCACCAAAAAAACCAAAAAACCCAATCAAAAAATGGGATATAGACAAATAAAACTGATAATTCACAAGTGAGGAATGTCCAATGTCTGAGAAGCACGGAAAGAAATGTTCAAAGTCCCTAGTGATCAGAGAAATGCAAATGCAAATGACCCTGAGATTCCAACTTACACAAATCAGAATGGCAAAGATCAAAACCTGAGGTGACAACACATGTTGGAGGGGATGTGGAGAAAGAGGAACACTCCTCCATTGCTGNTGGGATTGCAAACTGGTACAACCACTCTGGAAATCAACCTGATTTGGTATTGGGTGAGGGAAAAGGACTGAAGCCCTAAGGCCATCAGAAAGAACATAAACAGGCAACCTCAGGTAATAGGGGGTTGGGGGGAATGGCTGACAGTAGGGACAGGTAACTTAGGGAGCCCACCTCCATCAGGAAGAAATGATGTCTAGTAAGGGATGGGGTTGCCATGCCACAGTCACACTACTGACCCATAATTGTTCCAGTCTGAAAGAATTACAGGTTTGGAAATGGAGAGGAGCATGAGGAAAAAAGACCCATCTACAGGCCCAAAGTGGGATCCAGCTCAAGGAGAAGTCNTAAGGCCTGACACTGTTAATGAG
>NW_018393861.1:0-4069 GCF_900095145.1 Mus pahari | reverse complement strand
AAGATGGTTCTCCTTGTGGCTCAGGCCAGGAGACTGCTCCCAGTCAGACACCCCTCCTTAGGCAGTAAAAGTGAGGGATGCCGGTTCAGGCCCTGAGACTGCTCCTGGGCAGACACCCCTTCTCAGGTGGGAAAGGCACCGGATGACCGGAACCAGACAGGGGATCCTTCCCAGAATCTGTGACACTTCTCCAGTCCGCCCTCTCCCCAGCTGTGCACTGGAGCAAAAATGGCTCACCTTCCGGTTCAGGTGTGGAGACTGCTCCCGGGCAGACACCCCTCCTTGGGCGGGGAAAGGCACCAAGTGCCAGATCAGGCCTGGGGACCGCTCCCAGGAGAACACCCCTCCTCGTACAGGGAAAGGCACCGGATGCCGGATCAGCCCTGGAGACTGCTCCCGAGCGAACACCCCTCCTCAGGCGGAGAAAGGCACTGGATGCCAGATCAGCCCTGGGGACTGCTCCCAGGCAAACACCCCTCCTCGGACAGGGAAAGGCGACGGATGCTGGATCAGGCCTGGATACTGCTCCCGGGCGAACACTCCCTCCTCGGGCAGGGAAAGGTGCTGGATGCTGGATCAGGCCTGGGGACTGCTCCTGGGCAGACACCCCTCCTCCTTATATATTCTTGATATTTGATGTTCATCAGATATGCCTTTTTAATCTGACAGTTGTCTTTTATGAAAAGTTATTTATTCTTTTAAAGGCATTTTTAGTTAGATTTTTTTTCATTTACATTTCATATGCTCTCTCCAAAGCCCCCATACCCTCCCCCCACCCTGCTCCCCAACCCACCCACTCCTGGCTCCTGGCTCTGGCATTCCCCTGTACTGGGGAATATGATCTTTGCAACACCAAGTGCCTCTTCTCTCATTGATGGCCAACTAGGCCATCCTCTGCTATATATGCAACTTAGAGACTCAACTCTGCTTGGGGGAGAGGGTACTGGTTAGTTCATATTGTTGTTCCTCCTATAGGGTTGCAGACCCCTTTAGCTCATTGGGTACTTTCTCTAGCTCCTTCAGTAGGGGTCCTGTGTTCCATCCAATAGATGACTATAAGCAACCACTTCTGTATTTGCCAGGCATTGGCATAGCCTCACAAATGAGAGCTATATCAGGGTCCTGTCAGCAAAATCTTACTGGTATATGCAGTAGTATCTGGGTTTGTTGGTTGTATATGGGATGGATCACCGGGTGGGGCAGTCTCTGGATGGTCTTTCCTTCCATCTCAGCACTGAACTTTGTCTCTGTAACTCCTTCCATGGGTATTTTGTTCCCCATTCTAAGAAGGAACGAAGTACCCACACTTTGGTCTTGCTTCTTCTTGAGTTTCATGTGTTCCTCCTGTGATTCTTTAGCCTCTGTCAGCACTTCTGGGAGACCAACTCTCTCCCGAGTCCCAGTGGTCAGAGCACTCTCTGTAGGCAAGCTCTTCTCTTGCAGGGAAGGTGCAAAGAAGTCTGGAGCTCAGATCCACCTCCTGAGTCCTAGAGTCAGAGCCCTCCCTGGAGGCCAGCTCTTATCTGGCAGGGAAGGTACCCAGGGGTCTTGGTCTCAGCTCTGTCTCCTAACTGAGGATGAAGGCCCGAAGGGACCCTATCCAAGAAGCTCTGTTCCTTCTGCCATCCACGTGCTCTCCCACATAGACTGGTCTCCGTGATCCCAAGATTCTGGGTGTGCTAGGGCCTGCCTTTGTCCTTTTACACTTTTGCTGCTAGCACAAGACCCTCTGTATTTTTCAGAACAGATGTTGCATTCCACTCACCAGTGATCTCAAGATCCTGGGTGTGCTAGGGTGCCTGCAATGTGGAGAGTCCTCTGGGACCTTGGGACCCTCCGCCAAGATTGAGCCCAAGATGGTGCGGGGGTAGCACCTATCATAACGAACCCCAGCCACTGGCTGGGCAGGTGTACTTTGTCCCTGTTCCTGCTAGCACAAGACCCTCTGGTTTATTTTTTAGAACAGATATTGCATTCCACTCACCAGTGATCTCAAGATCCTGGGTGTGCTAGGGTGTCTGCACTGTGGAGATTCCTCTAGGGACCTTGGGACCCTCCACCGAGATCATGTCCAAGATCAAAAGTTATTCTTAAGAATGCATGTTCTATTGAAGAGTTTGCTAGGAGTTATTTGCTGTTTAATTGAAATCTGTTACTTTTTGACTAACATCTACTTAACAACTTTCCATTATACTCAGTTATTTTTACTGTATACTATACTAGGTATACTATTTAAGATCCACATATAAGAAAATGCATGGTACATTTGGATTTTTTATCTTATTCTTACATCATATGACCTAATGATGAAGTGATTTATCCATGTTGTATCAAATGTACAATGGACTGGTGTAGTTTTTGCTTTAGATATGTCAGAATTAAGTATTTATTTCATAAGGAACAAATAAATCTACACACACAATTTCAAATAATTCTGTCAGTGCTCACTTAACCCCCTACTCTGCCGAAACCCAAAGAATGCTTGACTGCCAGGAATTCTGACACCTGAGGCTCACAGGTGAGTCCCTGTACTGGTTAGTTTTGTGTCAACTTGACACAGCTGGAGTTATCACAGAGAAAGGAGCTTTAGTTGGGGAAATGCCTCCAGGAGATCCAGCCATGGGGCATTTTCTCAATTAGTGATCAAGGGGGAGAGGCCCCTTGTGGGTGGGACCAGCTCTGGGCTGGTAGTCTTGGATTNTATAAGANNGNAGNCTGAGAAAGCCAGGGAAAGCAAGCCAGTAAAGAACATCCCTCCANGGCCTCTGCATCAGCTCCTGNTCCCTNACCTGCTTGAGTTCCAGTCCTGACTTCTTTCAGTGATGAACAGCAATGTGGAAATGTAAGCTTAATAAACCCTTTCCTCCCCAACTTGCTTCTTGGTCATGATAGTTGTGCAGGAATAGAAACCCTGACTAAGATAGTCCCCAACTTCAATACATGGTCTAATTGGGACATGCCCCCACCCCTGAGACCCAGAAGACAGGATCACTTGCCCCACTGGACAGATACCTTCCTTCCACATAACGTCTGTGCCTGGAAGCAGATCCTGTGCTCCTTCTCTCCTCCCCACTTCACACATCCCCAAAGATAGCTTGACATCCAGGAGTACTGACACAGAGAGGTTCCCAGGTCAGGATCTCCAGAACCCCTCCCATACCCAGAGACAGCCTGAGATAAGGAAACTCATCATAACCAGGATCACAGGAGGGACATGCTCCAGTTAGAGATAGCAAGACTAGTTAACACTAGAGATAGCCAAATGGAAAGAGGCAAGTACAAGAACATAAGAAAAACAAAACAAAACAAAACAAAACAATGCTCTTTGGCAATGTCAGAACCGAGTTCTCCTAAAACAGCAAGCCTTGGATACCCTAACATATCTGAAAACATGATTCTGATCTAAAATCCCATCTCATTAAGAGAATAGAGGACCTTAAACAGGACATAAAAAACTCTGTTAAAGAAATAAAGGAGAACAGAGGTACACTGGTAGAAGCCCTTAAAGAGCAAACACATAATTCCCTTAAAGATAAAGAGGAAAACACAATCAAACAAGTGAAGGAATTGAGCAAAACAATCCAAAATCTAAAAATGGAAATAAAAACAATAAAGAAATCACAAAGGCAGAGAACCCTGGAGATGAAAATCATAGGAATGAGTGAGATCAGAAGTTACAGATGAAAGCTTCACCAACAGAATACAATAGATAGAAGAGAGAATCACAGGCATAGGGGATACCATAGAAGACATTGATAGAGTAGTCAAAGAAAATAGAATATACAAAAAACTCCTAACCCAAAACATCCAAGAAAATCATAACACAATGTAAGAATAATAGGTTTAGAAGAGTGCAAATCTCCCAAGTCAGAGGGCAAATTAACATCTTCAACAAAAATCATAGAATAAAAGTACCAGGCCTTTCCCCGCCCGCCCGAGGAGAGGTGGAGAGGTGTTCGCTGGGGAGTCCCCAGGCCTGATCCAGCATCCAGCGCCTTTCCCCACCCGAGGAGGGGTGTCTGCCCAGCAGTCTCCAGGTCTGAACCGGAAGGTGAGCCATCTTGGTTCC
>NW_018393860.1:5435-7620 GCF_900095145.1 Mus pahari | reverse complement strand
GTGTGTGTGTGTGTGTGTGTGTGTGTGTGTGTGCGTGTGTGTGTGTGTGAGTGTCTAGCCTTCTTCATATAGGATACTAATCAGATTATGGGCAATTTAGTATGACCCCAATTTTGTATGTATATATGGAGAGACCATTTTTCAAGATGTGGTAACATTGACAGGAATTACAGCTAGGACTAAAATACTCTCTAAGATGGAATTTATCCTAAACTCCAATGGTAGGGAGCAGTTAATTCTGGGTGTATCCCTAATATAAATACTGCTGCTGGACATAGAATGAGAGATTATACAGTTACTGTTTTTCCTGTTATGACTTGAGAAAAGTGACTTCAGATTTCTTTTTGGCTTATGCTTTGAGGGCACAGTTCACTCTGCAGGGAGTTGTGATCGCAAGAATAGCTTTAGCTGGTGTACCAGGGATATGAAGCAGCTGTTCATGTTCTATACACAGTTGGGAGGCAGAGAGAAAAGGATGCTGCCATTGTGACCATCTAATTCCAGAGTTCAGGTTGAGCCACCCACTAATGATGTGACCCCTGGTCATCCCATGTGTCTCAGAACAGTCACAGGAAGCAGTTGGCAGTTGCTGTCTTCCTTCCTCACAGGGAACCTACAAAGTGCAGTGTGAATGTAAGGGAGATATCATTCCGTCCACCTCTGAGCTAACTGCACAAAGATGCCTGCTCTCAGGTCCCTGTTCCATTTCAAGATCTTGCTTCTTGCTCTAACTATGAAACAATTTACAAGCCTCTCCCTAACTCTTGTCAATGATCACATGAATTATTTTTGTCTTTAAGGTCTATTTGTGTGTGTGTGTGTGTGTGTGTGTGTGTGTGTGTGTGTATACCATAGGCATGCAGTGCTCACAGAAGCCACAAAGCAGTGCCACATCCCCCTGGAGTTTGGGCTGGAGTTACAGATGATTGTGAGCTCTGTGGGTGCTTGGAATTGGCAGGAACAACCTCAACAGCTATTAACAATTCTTAACAACCATGCAGTTTCTCCAGCCCTTTGCCCATTTTGCCAGACCTCTCCCTCTCCCTCCCCACTTGCTCCCTTTCCCTCTCTGCATTTTTAATGTCCAAAAATATGATTCAGTCTCAAAAATCACATGTAGTAAAAACTTTCCCCAAAAAAGATATTTGGAAAGGTGAGAGTCAGAAAGGAAAACCAAGGGGAAAAAAAAAATCCACATATCCTTTAAAAGGTGAAAGGCTCCAAAGGTTAGTCTTTCACCCAGAAGCAATGTTTGATGTTATTCAAATGTGTTTTGTCATGGATTTGAGAACATGAAAGGCAGGACCCACAGCCTTCTATCCATATTCCTTAGTCACCAGCTATTCCCTACTGCACAGCACAGGCAAAATGAAAGACAGTGAACAAAAATTAGCAAGAGAGGAGGTTATGGAACCCAGGGGCATCTCTTCAGGACTGTGAAATACAACCTCACATTAGTATTCTTTGTGTTTATAATAGAACGTTAAATTTCATTATTTTATAAATCAGTTAGGAATTCAGAACTCTCCACTTAGGGTGGAGAAGAGTTTTTATATGGGATTCAATAGGACTGGAGAGAAGGATAAAATTATTTCCTTTTCATGATTTGGACAGCCAGTCCCTGTTCACAATGGTTTCACAACACAGCCGCTGCCTCCCAGAAATTCTGTAGCAATCTCTCAATTTTTCAGTGTGGTTCCTGTAAAAGAAACAGAGCATAAGGTGTAGAAAAAAAAGATATTTGTAAAGCTGAGAGAAAGAAAGAAAACTCAATTTAAAAAGGCACATTGAAGGCAGGGAAAGGGGACTGGTCTGGACGAGAGGAGGGCTTGGGAGAGATAAAACACAGATGCTATCTACAGCACAATACTTCTGGTAACATCAGGATCTTGTTTGAACAGATGTGCAAGAACTCACATCTGCTCAGTATGTCACACAAAAATGAAACAGGTTTCTATCAGTCTCTTCAGAAATCCTTCCAGATATTGTCCCTGAGATGTGATTTTACATTAATGTGATTATATATCTATATCTATCTATCTATCTATCTATCTATCTATCTATATATATATATATATATATATGTCTGTGTGTGTTATTGTATATGTGATATATCATAAATACATGTGATATATATGTGTGTGTTTGTGGTATGTATCATATATATGTGTGAGTGTGTGATATA
>NW_018393860.1:0-1505 GCF_900095145.1 Mus pahari | reverse complement strand
TTCCAACTTTGTCCCATCATAGGATGGAGTCTGCTGACTCTGTCCCACTTCTGCCCTGACAACAGTAATATGGTGCTGTACTCATTAATAAGTGTTCTAGGCATAAGACAACGCTTCTGCAAGACCTCCCCACCCCCAGCTTTTATCCTTTCTACCTTTCTCACCCCTGGCACCTCCACCTCACGATCCCATCACTGAGGAAGGACCTTCTACTGCTACTCCAGGTCAGTTCCCAGCTGCTGGAGAACAAATGATAGGAGGCTGAGAAAGGATTCACAGTCTGTCCTGTAGATTCAGTGTTCCCAGTCTCCTGACACAACCAGAATCCTTGCATTATCTGAGTCTTCACAGTAACAAGGGCAAGAGCACAGATTGAGGCCTGACTGCATGGGTTGGTTTGGAGATTTTGGTGGCGAATGGAGATTTGTTTGCTTGTTTGTTGTTTGTTTTTGTGCGCGTATGTGTGTGTCATGGTCACAATATGTAGCTCTGACTGTGTTGGTACTTGCTACATCGCCCAAGTCGACCTTGGATTCCCAGAGATTTGCCTGCCTCTGCTCACCCTAGCCCTGTGATTAAAGGCATATAATCCTATACCAGGCATCTGCCTCATTCAGAATTCCAGCTCCATGTATTAGTAGCTGCTTGATGCTTGTAGGGATGTTATGTTAGAATCCAGTTACTGTTCAGACATCAATGCTTGCAACAGGGTTTCCCTTTCATGGACACAGGCAGGCTTTCCACTGAGACACTGTCTGTGAGTCCCTAGCTAAAAGAATTCCAGGTGCCAAAGGGACTTTTCATGGACAAGAATAATGGTGGCCATACATCCTGTTCCCTACCACCACCTCTTTAGTGAAGGTACATGCAGAAAGGTATGTGCACACATCATCAGAAGGGTATGTGCACACAGCATCAGAAGGGTATCAGGGTAGACCTCTCATTCTCTCCTTAGAGGCCTCACCTCACTGTTATTGGTTTGCCTGTCCATAGCATTATTTTTTAAGAGTAAACTCTTAACTCCTCAACAATGCAACCAGGTGACTTTCTCAAATCACTTCTTTGAAGTCTTTTAACCCCTGATCCCTGTGTTTCAGTTCTCTCCTGCACAGAGCAGGGATGAAGCAAAGGATAAATAAGTTAGGAAAAAAAACAAAAAACAAAAACAACAACAACAAAAAAAAAAAACGGGGCACAGGGGAGGCTGGAGAGAGGACTGAGTGGTTAAGAGCACTGACTGCTCTTCCGATGGTCCTGATTTCAAATCCCAGCAACCACATGGTGGCTCACAACCACCCATAATGAGATTTGATGTGTCTCCTGGTGTGTCTGAGGATAGCTACAATGTATTTACATATAATAAATAAATAAATAAATAAATAAGAAAGAAAGAAAGAAAGAAAGAAAGAAAGAAAGAAAGAAAAAGAAAGGAAGAAAGACAGACAGAAAGAAAGAAAGAAAGAAAGAAAGAAAGAAAGAAAGAAAGAAAGAAAGAAAGAAAGAAA
>NW_018393859.1:1730-5494 GCF_900095145.1 Mus pahari | reverse complement strand
AATTTCTTAATTATTACTAAAAGATTATAATAGTAGTTTTTATAAGTGTAGAAACGTAAACTAAGGATTTTAAATTCAAGCTCTTTTATTGTCAAATTAAATATGTTGTCATGGACATAGTCTATATGGTAACAGGCCACTAAACTCAACATGAAAATAGGTAAAATTAAAAGCAAATAGTCCACACATGGGTTAAAGAGAAAAGGGAAATTCTAATTCACCAAAACTGTCTTCCAGGAATTCATATAGAAGTCCTAGGAGCCAGCATTGACTTTGACATAGCAATAGGTACCAGTCCCTTATTAATGGAAGAGACACAAGTTGTGCTTCTCAGAGATAGGAGAACTACTCCCTTTTTAGACAGTAGTCACCTTCTTTAACCTTCTGATAGATTGGATCTTCTGTCTAAATCACTGCCATTGGAAAAGTATTTTCTTGGGGGACCAAAAAAATCTATGTTGTTACTTATGACATTAAATTTTCAATCATCTTCCAAAAATCCGTATCAACCTAATTCCAGATATTTGTGCCTTTGTATTCTAAAGGAAGATATGATATTCTACCCCTCTTTTCCTTTTCCCCACACAATTATGCCTAGTTTCACACCCTAACACTAGACAGAAGAGAAAGGAGAGAGGAGAAAGTGGGAGACAAAGAGTCCCTGGATATTTTTTCTTCCACCTTTGACCATCAACAAACCAACCAACCTCCCTATGTAACCAGAAATTGGTAACAGCACCCATTCACACCACCTCTCACAGGAATTAGAGAATTGTTTTCTACAGAAAACTTCTTCAACAAAATATTTGGAGACACAAAGTAAATAGGGATATTGGCCAAGTCTTGGGAGCACTGTTTCTTTCATTCATTAGGTCTTTTGGAAACATCTGTGACCAGAATACTACAAGCCCACCTGATGCAGTCATTGAATCTGGAACAACTAGGGCTAGTATCTTTGAAGCTGTCTTGGATGCAGATTTTGAGGGAAGAGCTATACCAGGCAGGACTCCGGAACAGTTGTTGATATTACAATCTTCGAAGTGATTCTTGTCAGGATGATATTAAAGTTAATGGTGTCTGGTGCTTTTAATATGAAAATCCACAATGCTTTAAAAGTAATAATGTAGGGACATGTTTGTACTGATATCTTATGAAGTGTGTGGTGTGCACAAAGCAGCTAATATTTTCTCTACTCTGTTCATGAGCAAGTGAATGAAATCTGTTGATCTTTTTAAACCATTTTGGAGTGCATAAAGTAACTGTAATAGTGGGTCATATCACAAATTATGACTGCCGAATGGATGATATGTAACAATAAATCAAGGATTCCAGGTTGCCAAAAAGCTTCATTAGATACTGTAGAGACATTTGTGTCTCCCTCAGTTATCTCACTGATTGTTGCAGGTGTTCTGGGAAAAAAATAATGAGCATTGTGACCTGTATAGTTACAACTGAATACCTAAACCAGGAAGAAGTCTCAAGCATTCAGATGTTTTTGACTTCTCTTTCTTTTGAGTTGTTCCCATGTAATGGGTTCAGCTTTCATGTCTTCACCTGCCTTGCTGTCTTCTTCTCTTCTTTGTACTTTCCATGGTAGGAATCAAGAATTTTTAGATTGTGCCACTGTCATACAAAATTTTTAATTTAATAAATCATTGTAAAACACATCTCTAACCGGGCAATGGTGGAGCATGCCTTTAATAACAGCAATTGGGAGGCAGAGGCAGGTGGATTTCTGAGTTTGAGGCCAGCCTTGTCTACAGAGTGAGTTCCAGTACAGCCAAAGCTATAAAGATAAAACCTGTGTCAGAAAAAAAAAAAAAAAAAAGAAAAAAAGGAAGGAAGGAAGGAAGAAGTACATCTCTAGGAGATCCCATATCCCTCTTTTATTATTATCTTGTTTAAAATAGAGTTAGATTTTCCTAAAATTGTTTGATCTCTAGGATTGTACAGAATACCCATAATAGGTTTTGTGATATAATATGTATTTTTCTATTTAACTGCATACATAAACCGGAACATTATCAGCTTTAATGTGCAAAGGTACTACCATGATAGCAACCAGTAAGACTTGAGAATTAAGTTCAATATTGAGCCAAAGCCAATTAATATCACTCAGTGATTTTCTAAAATAATTAATAGTTGGTAACTGATCTTGTCTAATCTCTACTTTATGTTAGTGAATTTTCTGAAGACTTAGCTTGCATTCCAAATAGTTGATAGAATCCCCTATCCTCTGTTCATATTTTTCCACAAAAAATTGCAATCTCAAGTAAGGCAAATATTTTTAGTTCTATAAGTAATTTTTTAATGGTATCAATATTGGGATAATTCAATAGTATGTCATTCATTTCATGATGAGATAAAGATTGGGAAAACTTTATTATTATTTACAGTATGTGCTTTAAAATTTTTGAAAAAAGTAATGGCTGTTTAAAAATCTTTATGACAAAATTTTCCTTGACATTTTTTTTTTGTGGGCACAGTTAATGGTACTTTTCTTTGTCCTGTTCTTTTAAGGATATAGTAAAATAAAACAATCTTTTAACTTAATCACTAAAATACATCATGACTTAGACACCAAAAATTTTAAGGATAAATCATGTTACATAGAACAACTAGGATGAATTTATTTCTAATTCTATTCACATTCATTATTATATGAATTTTTAATGAAAAATATTGGAGATTTCTAAGCATAGGTGGACTCTTCTATATGTCCAGTTTCTTTGTCTTCTTGGCCCAACTCTTAAAAAGCCTGTAACTTTTTTTTACTTAAGGACCATTGTTCTACATGATCATATTTGTTAGTTAACCTTTTCTTTTCTTTTCTTTTCTTTTCTTTTCTTTTTCTTTCTTTCTTTTCTTTTTTTTTTTTTTTTTTTTTTTTTTTGGTTTTTCGAGACAGGGTTTCTCTGTATAGACCTGGCTATCCTGGAACTCACTTTGTAGACAGGGTGGCCTGGAACTCAGAAATCTGCCCGCCTCTGCCTCCCATGTGCTGGGATTAAAGGCATGCGCCACCATGCCCAGCTTAGTTAACCATTTCAATGGCATAACTGAGCAACCCTTTTCAAACATTTGGAGAGTCAAAAACATGTCATTAATTGTTTTTTATAACATTTTTCAAGTTCTACCTGGAACATGCCCTTATTTGTGGCTTCTATCTGAAGTTGAAGAAACATTAGTCTGTTTGTTCCACTGGTATAATAGATTCCTTCCACATAATTCCAAGGCTATATCTGCCACATATAGCTTTCATCTTAATATTTGAAATTCTGGACCAATACATTTAATCTATTTTAGTCTCTGTCATATCAAACATTCATTTTTCAATATTGTAGTGGCTATTCCTGGTTGTCAACTTGACTATATTTGGAAGAAACTACAATCCAGAATATGAAGGCTCACCAGTGACCCTAATATGGATGCTGATAGAAGTTTCTGATCTGGATCTTGGTATGGAGATCTTGAGGCATAGTGGCTATGGATTCCAGAAGATTAAGACAGGGAGATCTCCAAGTTCAAGGTCATCTGGGACTAAAGTTGTGGTGGCACACACCTTTAATCTGGGCTACACCTTATGCTGGAGACCATATAAGGACATTGGAAGAAGGGAGTCTTGTTCTAGATCTTTCACCTGCTTGCTGTGTGGGACTAAGCAACTGCTAGATCCTTGGACTTCCATGCACAGCTACTACTGAACCATTGTTGGGAGTTGGACTGCAGACTGTAAGTCATCAATAAATTCCTTTACTATATAG
>NW_018393859.1:0-1110 GCF_900095145.1 Mus pahari | reverse complement strand
GAAGACTGTGTTGAAGCTGAGAATTTTGAATCTTCAGATTCTCAAGGGTTTGCTCTACCTGAAGAAGTAGTACCCTCAGCCCCAACCCTTGAAATAATGCCTTCTCCACATGAGGAAATTAATTCTGCAGAGTCTGATAGACCAGCAGTGACTTTCACTGAAGAAAATGCCAGACAAGACAATACTGATTTTTCTCAAGGCCCACCAATAGTTTCTTCTAGACCAGTTACTAGACTCAAAGCAAAACAGGCTCCTAGAGGGGAGGAAGAAAGTGTAGTCCACGAGGAAATTCACTACACTACTAGGGAGCTTAATGAATTTGCCAATTTATTCAAGCAGAAATCTGGAGAATAGGTGTGGGAATGGATTTTAAGGGTGTGGGAACATAAAACTAGAGCAGGCTGAGTTTATTGACATGGGCCCTCTGAGTAGAGATTCTAGGTTTAATAGGCACGCTTACACAGTTTAAAAAGTTGGCAAAAGTTTGTTTGAATGGCTGGCTGAAGTGTTTATCAAAAATGTCCTGGAAAGGACTTGGAGATGCCTGATATTATGTGGCTTAGTGTTGATGAAGGGATTTTAAGACTTAGGGAAATTGCAATGCTAGAGTGGATATATTGTGTAAAACCTAATCTTCCACAATGGGAAGGTCCAGAAGTTATGCCCTTTACCAGCTATATAAGATGCAAACTGGTGAGAGGGGCACCAGCAAATTTGAAGAGTTTTGGTCTTGCCCTTTTCCTTCTGCCAGATCTTAGCATTGGAGATGCTGTTGCTCAATTAGATGAATTAAATTCAATGGCTTTAATTGGACCCCGAGGTAGAAAGGGCCAGGTGGCAGCATTGAATCACCAGAGACAAGGTGATCCTAGTTATTATAATGGACAGGGCAGAGGAAACAATATTTATAATAACATAGCCCATAATGGTCAGTACAGGAGAGGTGAAATTTATAATGTCATGACTTGCTTGGGCCTTTGGTACTGGCTAATCACTCATGGTGTTTCCAGGAATGAAAAACATAAGAAACCTAGTGCATATCTGTTTGATCTATACAAGCAGAAAAATTCTCAAACAAATGAAAGAAAGGCTACATTAGATCCTGGTAAA
>NW_018393858.1:17602-19032 GCF_900095145.1 Mus pahari | reverse complement strand
TTGGGACAGACAGAAGCAATCTAGCTTCTGGGACAGACCCCGTTTATGCTCCAGGCATTTGGGCACATTCCATGACAGAGGAAAGGTGGCTGGCACCTGTGAGGGCTCTGTTGGCCAGAGCAGGTGAGAGAGTCATATTGTGTCTAGGGTCCCTCAGTGTCTAGTCTGTGCAGGTGAGTGGGTAAACAGAGGAGGCAACACATCTTCTGCCTGCAGAGAGTTATCTGACCACTGAGACTCAGGAGAGAACTAGACCCCTAGGACTGCTGGCAGAGGCTAACAGAGTCACAGGAGGAACAAGCTCCAACCAGAGACAACTATAATAACTAACTCCAGAGATCACCAGGTGGTGAAAAGCAAACGTAAGTATATTACTAACGGAAATGAAGACCACTCACCATCATCAGAACCAAGCACTCCCACCTCATTCAGTCCTGGATACCCCAACACACCTGAAAAGCAAGAATCGGATTTAAAGGCATACCTAATGATGATGGTAGAGGACTTTAAGAGGGCATTAATAACTCACTTAAAGAAGTGCAGGAAATGCTGATAAAGAGGTACAAGTCCTTAAAGAAAAACAGAATACTTCTAAAGAGGTAGAAGTCCTTAAAGAAAGAGAGGAGACAGAAACAAAGAGTTAATGGAATTGACCAAAACCATCCAAGACCTAGAAAGGGAAATAGAAGCACTAAAGAAAACCAAAAAAGTGACAACCCCGGAGATAAAAACACTAGGAAAGAAATCAGGAACCATAGATGTGAGAATAAGCAAGAGAATACAAGAGATAGAAGAGAGAATCTTAGCTGCAGAAGATTCCACAGAGAACATGGGTACAACAATCAAAGAAAATGCAAAATGCAAAAAGATCCTAACTCAAAACATCCAGGAAATCCGGGAAACAATGAGAAGACCAAACCTAAGAATAATAGGAGTAGATGAGAATGAAGATTTTCAACTGAAAGGGCCAGCAAATATATTCAACAAAATTATAGAAGAAAAATCCCATACCTAAAGAAAGATGCCCATGAACATACAAGAAGCAAATAGAGTGCAAATAGAGTGGACCAGAAAAGAAATTCCTCCTGACACATAAAAATCAGAACAATAAATGCACTACATAAAGATAGAATATTGACAGCAGCAGCAGTAAAGGGTCAAGTAACATGTAGACGCAGCCCTATTAGAATTACACCAGACTTCTCACTAGATAATATGAAAGTCAGAAGATCCTGGACAGATGTTATACAGACCCTAAGAGAACACAAATGCCAGCCCAGGCTACTATACCCAGGAAAACTCTCAATTACCATAGATGGAGAAACCAAAGTATTCCATGATAAAACCAAATTCACACAATATCTATGCAAAAATCTATCCCTTCAAAGGATAATAAAGGGAAAACATCAACACAAGGACAGAAACTACAT
>NW_018393858.1:15502-17452 GCF_900095145.1 Mus pahari | reverse complement strand
TCAATTCCCCAATAAAAAGACCTAGACTAATAGACTGGCTACACAAACAGGACCCAACATTTGGTTGCTTACAGGACACCCACCTCAGAGTAAAAGGCTGGAAAACAATTTTCCAAGCAAATGGTCTGAAGAAGCAAGCTGGAATAGCCATTCTAATATCAAATAGAATTGTTTTCCAACCCAAAGTTATCAAAAATACAAGAAGGGGTACTTCATAATCATCAAAGGTAAAATCTACCAAGAGNAACTCTCAATTCTGAATATTTATGCTCCAAATACAAGAGCAGTCACATTCATTAAAGAAACTTTAGTAAATCTCAAAGCACACATTGTACCTCCCACAATAGTAGTGGGAGATTTCAACACCCCACTCTCACCAATGGGCAGAACCTGGAAACAGAAAATAAACAGAGACACATGGACATTAACAGAAGCTATGAAATAAATGGATTTAATAGATATCTACAGAACATTTTATCCTAAAACACAATGATATACCTTCTTCTCAGTACCACATGGTACCTCCTCCAAAATTGACCATATAATTGGTAACAAAACAGGCCTCCACAGATACAAAAATATTGAAATTATCCCATGCATCACGGACTAAATTATCAGATCACCACGGACTAAAGCTGATCTTCAATAACAGCATAAACAATAGAAAGACAACAGTCACGTGGAAACTGAACAACACTCTTCTCAATGATAACTTGGTAAAGGATGAAATGAAGAAAGAAATTAGACTTTTTAGAGTTTAATAAAAATGAAGCCACAACATACCCAAACTTATGGGACACAATGAAGGCAGACCTAAGAGGAAAACTCAAAGCCCTAAGTGCCTCTAAAAAGAAACTAGAGAGAGCATATACTAGCAACCTGGCAGAATACTTAGAAGCCCTAGAACTAAAGTCAGTGAATTGACCCAAGAGGAGTGAATAATAATAGGAGACTTTGGCACTCCATTCTCACCAATATGTAGATCATGCAAACAAACTAAACAGAGACACAGTGAAACTAAGAGACAGAATAATCCTAGTGGACTTAACAGATGTCTACAGAATATTTTACCCTAAAATAAAAAATACACCTTCTTCTCAGGACCCCATGGTACCTTCTCAAAAAAAAAGACCATATAATCAGACACATAACAAGCCTTAAACAACATAAGAATATTGAAATAATCCTATACAATCTATCAGATTACACGATCCAATGCTGTGCTTCAACAGCAACAAAACAACAGGAAGCCCACATATACATGGTAGCTAAACAATTATCTAATCAATGAAAACTTAATCAAGGAAGGAAGAAAGAAGAAAGAAGAAAGAAAGAAAGAAAGAAAGAAAGAAAGAAAGAAAGAAAGAAAGAAAGAAAGAAAGAAAGAAAGAAAAAAAGAAATTTAAGGGTTTTTAGAATTTAACAAAAATGAAAGCAAAACATACTGAAATTGATGGGCCAGAATGAATGCAGTGATAGTGGTAAATTCATAGATCTGAGTGCTTGCAAAATGAATTTAGAGAGACCACATCCTAGCAGCTTAACAGCACAACAAGAAGCTCAAGAGCAAAAAGAAGTAAATACATCTAAGAGGAGTAGACAATAGGTAATAATCCAACTCTGGGCTAAAATTAACCAAGTAGAAACAAATGTATCTACTCAAAGAATAAACAAAACAAAACAAAACAAAAGTTCAAACCTAGAACCTGATTCTTTGAGAAAATTAACAAGATACATAAACCATTAGCCAGACTAAACAGAAGGCACAGAGACCATATTCAAATTAACAATATCAGAAATGAAAATGGAGAGATAACAACAGAAAAGGAAGAAATAAAAACATTACCAAACCCCACTACAAAAACCTATATTCAATAAAAGTGGAAAATCTAGATGAAATGAATGATGTTCTAGACAGATACCAGGTAATAAAGTTAAATCAGGATCAGA
>NW_018393858.1:12102-13109 GCF_900095145.1 Mus pahari | reverse complement strand
CCACAGAAATCTTCCTAGAAGAAGTTTAGACAAGAGCCACTTGGAAAGACATGCTGTCTCTAAATTTTTGAGTGCAATGAAGGTTGTGCAACATATTTCAGTTTCCATTTTTTGTGAGGTTTTATTCATGCTGGGGTATTATGATATGAGTGTTTTCTGCTTCTGTAAATAATTGTTTACTAATATTCTGGTAAACAAAACTAATAAAATTTACTGGTTCACAACATTTGACTGTTTTGGAATTCCCTATCTGGAAGTAATAGATATGTATGTTGCATGTACCCATGTAGAGTTTTGTAATAGAACAAATCTAAAGATTATATGAAAGGATTTTGAAACTTAACTCCATTTCATATTCTTAACATCATTCTATTCTGTAAAGTTGATGCACCTGAAAAAAATGTTCAACATCCTTATTCATCAGGGAAATGTAATTCAAAACAATCTTGAGATTCCACCTCACAACAGTCAGAATGGATAAGATCAAAAATTCATGTGTCAGCAGATGCTGGAGAGGATGTGGAGAAAAAGAGAGACCCCTCAATTGCTGGTGGGATGGCAAGCTTTTACAACCACTCTGGAAATCAGTCTCGTGGTTCCTCAGAAAATTGAACATAGTACAACAGGATGATCCAGCAATACGTGTCCTGAGCAAATATCAAGATGTTCAAACTGGTAATAATAACACATTCTCCAGTATGTTCATAGCACCCTTATTTATAATAGCCAGAAGCTGGAAAGAACCCAAATGTCCCTCAACAGAGGAATGGTTACAGAAAATGTGATACATTTACACAATGGAGTACTACTCAGCCTTTAAAAACAATGAATTTATGAAATTCCTAGACAAATAGATGAATCTGGAGTGTATCATCCTGAGTGAGGTAACCCAATTTCAAAAGAAATCACTTGTTATGCGTTCACTGATAACTGGATATTAGCCCAGAAACCTAGAATAACCAAGTTACAATTCGCAAAACACATTAAATTCAAGAAGAACAAAGACC
>NW_018393858.1:9322-11067 GCF_900095145.1 Mus pahari | reverse complement strand
TAATAATCTATAACCAAATCACATATTGTCCATAAGAATATCTCAATAACATTTATAGAATATTTGATGACTTGTGGTTTATAAACTATTTAGTCTTTGAGTCCATACAATAATTACTGAACTTACACTTTCGTAAAAAATAATATTAAATTTCTACCTAGTTTAATTTTTCATTATTTAACCAATGCTCATTTTGTCCCCTTTTATAATCTATTCTTAGGTCACATGAACATTCAAGAAGTAGGATCTCTCTTATAAAATCAAATAATAGATTATATTATATGACTTTTAGAAGTAAATTGGTGTGGAGAAATCTCAGGTGACTAGATGGAGGCCTAGGGTTGACTATGGTGGGTACATGAAGTCCATGGTTGTGACCCTGGCTGATACTATTACCAGAAGGCAATAAAGAAACTGAAGAACCACATCCTATTGCCAAGCAGAACTTTCAGAGACAGGAGAGAAAAAAAAATCCACCCACAGCATCTTCAACCCCCAAATTTCTCTGGCAAGATGTGAAGTGCAGAATAGTCACTGAGGGAACAGACAATCAATAACCGCCTCAATCTAAGACCCATTAAGTGTGAGAGAGCCTACAATAAAGACTATAAATGATGTTCTGGGAGGCTTCATACTGCAGAGGATGGAGGCAGGTACAGAGACCAACAGTTAAACATCAAGCAGATCTTGGGAAACTGAAGAGTGGGGAATAGAAGTAAGCAAGATTTAGGAGTCATAAACATTAAGAAGAGATAGAGAGTCAACTAATCTGAAACCAACCAAAGAACATGCATGAACCATATCTAGATCCCTTACATACTTTTAGCAAACGTGATTCTTGGTCTTCATGTGGGTCCCCTAAGAAATGCAGCAGACTGGTCTCTGTTTCTGTTTCCTGATTTGACTCCGCTTTCCCAACCTGGACTGCCTTATTGGTCTTCACTGTTAGAGAATGTAATTTGTCATGCTGTATGGAGTGGTCAGCAAGGAAAGTGGTGACCATTCTCCATGGAGTGAGGCACAAATTGGAGTAGGAAGTTTGTAAATGTTAGTCTACAATGAGAGAAACAGGAGTGTAATTGGAACATAAAATGGTTAAAAATTACAAAATATTTCTATATAACTCAACATTTTAGCACAAAATTTCATGAAAGTTTCATGTTCCTATGTATTTAATACAGAGAAGTAAGCTTCAAAATATAGATGGCATATGTATAATTACCTAGAAATTATCTTTAATTTGTTTCCTTTGAACATTTCGTGTATTAATGAATGCAACCCGATCATATACATTCTGAACATCTATACAACTATCACCACAATTCATCACACACTTCATCTAATTTCTTGGATTTAGTTGTTATAAACTGAGTAGGTTCATTTTGTGATACCAAACTGTGCATAGGTTTAGGGTCTTTCATTTTTAGAGAATAAAGATCATAACATAAGCTGTATCCTCAAAAAAGAATGGTTTCCTTCCCATACGCACCCACTACTTCCTGAAGTTTTGGAGAACAGGTTGAGAAAACCAAGGCATCTTACTTCCCAGGCATCTCACAGCCCAGGCATTTTTACAGCATGCAGCTAAAAGCCATATAGTTCTTTGTTTGGAGCCAGTTGTCTCCTCCAAGGCCCTTTGGTGGGAACCAGCAGGATTCTGGCCCTAAGCAAACATCAAGGACTGAGGGAGTCTTCCCAAATTCCAGAGCTGCTCAGAGCTGTCACCTTGGGCTGTTAACAGAAAC
>NW_018393858.1:4267-5382 GCF_900095145.1 Mus pahari | reverse complement strand
ATTAATATTTATCTTATATATTCAAGGTCTATATAATAATTTTAAAAAACAAAAATTCCTCTATCCTAATATTCACTTTTCTACAATAATATAACATGAATTGGTCACTCATGGAAGAAGACTTTGGTAATTCATAATTTTGTATAGAATGCAAATCATGAATTTAGAAGAAACCATGGCCATGCATCTTATGCTCTAATTATCAGCAATAANTTTGTTCCACATGTTGTTTCATGTGGTTCCTTGGACATAAACTCTACCACTTCCTGTCTTATAAAAGTACCTACAAATAATATTTTATAAACATTGTCTCTAAATCTGTTTGAAATAACTGTCCTCATACACACAGATATGCCCTATTCCTCACAATTCATTATGGAAACTTGTATCAGAAAAAGACAAAAAGCATTAGAAAAAAACATACATAATGAAAATTACAGTTTTGGAGTCCAGACCAATGGATATATATGCAAAAACCAATTCCTCACTAAAACTCAAAGACTGAAATTAATAGTTATATAGATTGTAAGAAGGAGTTGAAAGAAATTGATGGCCAACTATGTATCTCACAAATTTCACAGTAGTACCCATAAAATCTAACAGAAATGGCTGTTTAAATGCAAACTGTATAAAACAAAACTTTATAAATTTTAAAGTGACATACCAAAGTACATCAGGCAACAAGAATGTATTCGAACAAAAAATTAAAGAATATTGCAAGTTAGAAAAGTTGCCTTCCCCAAAGAGAGCACACCAACAAATAATCAGTTCATTTAAATTGTATTCCCTAAAATCATGTAAGTAATATTTTACAGACTATTATGTTGTATTTAGAAATAAATATGTATGCAATGATATTTGTATTAAGACATTATAAAATTGAAAAAAAGAAAAATGAGAGGTGTTTGGCAGTAGGAAGGATGGGTAATGCTTAAATGACATAATAGTATTCTAATTTCCAAAATAAATGTAGCATTAAAAAATATCTAGCATTTTGCTGAATATAAGAAAAAGAGGTCAATAACAAAGACAGAGGCTACTTAAGAATAAAAGAATGGGAAAAGATATTCCAAGCAAATATTCCCATGAAGTATGCTGGAGTTGCCATACTAATA
>NW_018393858.1:0-4027 GCF_900095145.1 Mus pahari | reverse complement strand
AAAGAGAAACTAAACAGAGACAAGGTGAAACTAATAGAGGTTATGAAACAAATGGAGTTAATGGATATCTATAGAACCTTTCATCTTAAAGCAAAAGAATATATCTTCTTCTCAGTACCTCACCATATCTTCTACAAAATCAAGTATATAATTGGACAAATAACAACCCTCAACCAATTCAAGAATATTGAAATAATCTCAGGAATCCTATCAGATCAACATGGCCTAAGGCTGGACTTCAATTACAGGAAAAAACAAAACAGAAAGTGGAAATACACATGGAAATTGAACAACCATATACTCAAAGATAACTTGGTCAGGGAAGAAATAAAGAAAAAAATTGAAGACTTCCTGGAATTTAATGAAAATGTTCACACATCATACCCAAACTTATGGGGCACAATGAAAGCAGTGCTAATAGTTTTACTTGTGATACTAAGTGCCTTGATAAAGAAACTGGAGAGATCTATCATTAGCACCTTAACAGGACACTTGAGAGGTCTAGAACAAAGAGAAACAAACTCAATCAAGAGGAATAGAAAGAAAAAAAAGAGAAACACAGAGCTGAAATAAACAAAATAGAAACAAAGAGAACAATACAAAGAATCAACAAAAAGAAAATCTGGTTCTTTGAGATAATCAACAAGACAGAGGAACTCCTAGCCAAACTAACTAAATGGCCCAGGGGTAGTATCCAAATTAACCATATCAGAACAAAAGGGAGACATAACAACAGAAACAGAGGAAAATCTAAAAATTATCAGATCTTACTCAAAAAGCCTATAAACAACAAAACTTGAAATTTTAGAAAAAAAAGGATGGTTTTTAGACAGATACCACATATCAAAGTTAAATCAAGAGCAGGAAAACTATGAATTTATGCATATATTTCACAAGGAAATAGAGGAATCATTAAAAATATCCCTGCCCCTGAAGAAAGCACAGGACCAGATATATTTAGGGCAGAATTCTACCACATATTCACAGAAAACCTGATAGCAATATTTCTAAAATTACTCTATAATATAGAAACAGAAGGAACACTACATAATTCATTACATGAAGCCACAATTACACTGACACCTAAAACACACAAGAACCCATACAAAAAGAAACCTCCAGTCCAATCTACCTCATGAATATCAATGGATAAATTTTTAATATGATTCTTGCAAACTGAATCCAGGAACACATCCAAACCATCATTCACCATAATCAAGTAGGTTTCATTAAAAAAAAACAATAAATTAATCTACTATATAAACAATCACAAAGAAAAAAAATCACATGATCACCTCCTTACATGCAGAAAAAATAGGCAAAATACAAGACCCCTTCTTCTTAAAAGTACTGGAAAGATCAGGAATTCAAGTCCCATACCTAAACATAATAAAATCCATTTACTGCAAACCAACAGCCACTATTAAATTAAATGGAGAGATACTAGAAGCAATCCCACTGAAATCAGGGGCAAGAAAAGGATACCCACTCTCACCCATATCTATTCAATATAACACTTGAAGCGCTAGCTAGAACAAGACAACAAAATGAGATCAATGAGATACAAATTTTCAAAGAATAAATAAAGGTATTACTATTTGCAGATGATATTATAATATATATATGTAACCCCAAACATTCTACCAGAGCTGCTTGTGGACGTTGTACATCGTGGTGCGCACTAGGCTCCGCACCACGATGTACAACGTCCACAAGCAGATATTTAGGGCAGAATTCTACCAGATATTTACAGAAAACCTAATAGCAATATTTCTAAAATTGCTCTATAATATAGAAGCAGAAGGAACACTACATAATTCATTATATGAAGCCACAATTACACTGAAACCTAAAACACAAAAGAACCCATAAAAAAGTGAAACCTCCAGACCAATGTACCTCATGAATATCAATGGATAAATTTTTAATATGATTCTTGCAAACTGAATCCAAGAACACATCAAAACCATCATTCACCATAATTAAATAGGTTTCATTAAAAAAAAACAATAAATTAATCTACTATATAAACAATCACAAAGAAAAAAAATCACATGATCACCTCCTTNCATGCAGAAAAAANNGGCAAAATACAAGACCCCTTCTTCTTAAAAGTACTGGAAAGATCAGGAATTCAAGTCCCATACCTAAACATAATAAAAGCAATTTACTGCAAACCAACAGCCACTATTAAATTAAATGGAGAGATACTTGAAGCAATCCCACTAAAATCAGGGGCAAGAAAAGGATACCCACTCTCCCCCATATCTATTCAATATAACACTTGAAGCGCTAGCTAGAACAAGACAACAAAATGAGATCAATGAGAAACAAATTTTCAAAGAATAAATAAAGGTATCACTATTCTGCTTGTGGACGTTGTACATCGTGGTGCGGAGCCTAGTGCGCACCACGATGTACAACGTCCACAAGCAGATATTTATCTTATATATTCAAGGTCTATATAATAATTTTAAAAAACAAAAATTCCTCTATCCTAATATTCACTTTTCTACAATAATATAACATGAATTGGTCACTCATGGAAGAAGACTTTGGTAATTCATAATTTTGTATAGAATTAAAACTAGAATTCACAACAGAGGAATCTCGAATGGCTGAGAAGCACTTAAAGAAATGTTCCAAACCTTTAGTGATTAGGGAAATGCAAACCAAAGTGACCCTGAGAATCCACCTTACACCATTCAGATTGGCTAAGGTCAAAACCTCAGATGACAACATATGTAAGTGAGGATGTCAAGAAAAGGAAACACTCCTCCATTGCTGGTGGGATTTCAAACTCTTAATACGATTCTGGAAATCAATCTGGAGGATCCTCAGAAATTTGGCAAGATCAACCTGAAGACCCAGCAATACCACTCTTGGGAATATACCCAAATGATACCCCACAGTGCCACTGGCACGTGTATTCAACTATATTTATAGCAGCCTTATTTGTGATAGCCAGAAGCAGGAAAGAACCCAGATGTCCCAAGACATAAGTATGGATAAAGAAAATGTTTTTCATGTATATAATGGAATACTACTCAGCTATTAAAAAAGAGGACATCCTAAGTTTTGTAGGCAAATGAGTGGAACTAGAAAATATCATCTTGAGTAAAGTAACACAGATCCAAAAGTACATGCCNAGTATGTACTCAAAAATAATTTGATATTAGCAAAAAATAAAATGTATAGAATTCCCAAGATACAGTCCACAGAACTCAAAATTTCAACAAGCTGAAGGACCCAAGTGAGAGTGCCTCAGTCCCACATGGAAGGGAGAAGAAAACAAATAAAAGAGGGAAGGAGTGGGGAGCCTGGTAGGGAAAGTGGATGGGGAAGGAGGTGGAGTGGAATCTGATGTGGTTTTGGATGAAGGAAAAAGGACTGGAGCCCTGAAGGCCAACAGAAAGAATGGAAATAATCAACCTCAGGAGATTGGAGGATGGGGGTAAATTCCACAATGTACCAGAAACCTGGGGAATGAGAAACCCTTGGGAGTTGAAGGGAGGGACTTTGAATGAAATGCCCAAAAGAAGGGAGGGGAAATTTTAGAGCCCACCTCTAACAGAAAGACAGGGCATGAAGTGAGGTATGGAGTTTGCCAAGCCACAGTCAAAACTCTGACCATAATTGTCCCTGCCAGAAAGAACTGCNGGGAAGGAAATGGAGAGGAGCCTGAGGAAAATGAGATCCCACAACACACCCAAAATGGGATCCAGCTCAATGGGGTGTCTCAATGCTAGACACTATTATTGAGGATATAAAGTACTCACAAAAATTGACCTATCATGCCTGCCCATCAAAAGACCCAACAAGCAGGTAAAAGAGTCAGATATAGATATTTGTACTCAACCAATGGACAGAAGCTGCTTACCCCTGTGTTTGAATTAGAGAAATTCTGAGGAGGAGAGTGACCTTATAAGAGTACCAGCAGTCACAAACTGGACCCCTGAGATCTCTCAAACACTGGAATACAAACTGGACAGCATACACCAACTGATTTGAGGCCACCAACACATAT
>NW_018393857.1:3969-5725 GCF_900095145.1 Mus pahari | reverse complement strand
ATGTTCACAGAATATTCAGAGAATAGGAGAGAAGCCAGTATGGTCAGAGAGAGAGGAAGGAGAGATTAAGGAGTTGGAGATAAAAGAGAGCCAAGACTAGGGCATATATAGGGCATACTTGAGTTTACACTATTAACTCTGAGTGGGGAGAAGATTGAAAAATAGTAAAATAGTGAGGTAGTGATAGGTCATGATTTGACTTCAGAAAAAGCCTTAGAACTATACCATGTGTTTCAAGGAAGGAAGTAGGCTAATCGTGTGATATCTGCTGTACTTTCAAAGTGGGGCCTCCAGGATTTGCCAGTAGGTTACATGTAAAACATAAGAGAGATAAACTAATGATAACTCCCAGGATTTATTAAGTAATTAGAAGAACAAAGGGAGTGTTCCAAGAGATGAAAGTGTGCATAGTCTGTCTTAGTTACTGTTCCATTGCTGTGAGTAGACACCATAACCAAGGCACTGAAAGACCCCCGTTATGGGGAGACCCTCCCTCAAGGCCCGGGATGAGCCAATGCCCCAATAACTCGAGAGGAACCATTCTTGATGCAGTATGCATGAGGTTGAATCAGGAATCAGCATGCTGAGGCTGAACTCATAACTCCCACTGGGGCAGAGGAGGTCAACCCCCAGCAGTTGCAATTGAGGGTTTTAAAATGAAAAAAAAAAAAAACCACACACACAAGGAAAGGGGAGGACAAGGCCACAAGGAATGGGGAAGCTGAGTAAACATCATAAGATTGGGGATGATAGATTACAGCCCATCTCTTACAGAAGGGCCACAGGCTATCTTGGGCAACCATTCTTGGAGACAGACACGTGAAACTGAGGAGGGGTAACAAGCCATGCAACACTTATAGACTAGAATAAATGGGTTAATTCAATTATGGACTAATAGGGAAACTTCCAATGAGAGAGTTGCTCCAGGCAGTGCATCTTTTCTTTTGTTTTGTTTCTGTTTTTGTTTTTGTTTTTCTGAGACAGGGTTTGTCTGTATAGCCCTGGCTGTCCTGGAACTCACTTTGTAAACCAGGCTGACCTCGTACTCAGAAATCCACCTGCCTCTGCCTTCTGAGTGCTGGGATTAAAGGTGTGTGCCACCACGCCAGTGCATCTTATAAAAAAGATTCTTTGACAGTAATAATACAGGAGGATGAGGGACAAATCCAGGGATGGCTGCTCTCTGCTCCCAGGAGGGGACAACCTGGAACTGGACAAAGGGCCAGTGCTTGTATAGGATTTCTGAGGAGGCTGGAGAGGAGGGTCTGCCACTGTCCACAGTTCCTGCAGTGGTGTTTCACCAAGGTTGTAGGCTGAGACAGGAAAGAAGGTGTGGCTACCGTGAACAGCCCCCGAAGAGTAGCTCCATCTGAGGAGGAAATGATGTGTCACCATGGCCTCTGTAGGCTTGAGACGCTGTGATGCAGGCTGAGATCTTATGGTGATGCCATTTTGACAGGAGCTGCCATTTTGGACAGCTCCTATGGAACATTTTGCTGAGAGGGTCATAGACTGGTGCAGGAAAGAAGGACCTGCCACCACTCTGATCGCTTTTGTGACTCATTGCTCAGGAACTATACAGACAAAACAAAAAAAGTCCAGAGAGTATCAAAAGGAAGAATGCTTCCCATATAACTTCCTACACACAACCAATGCTGCTTTCTTCTTCTTCTTCTTCTTCTTCTTCTTCTTCTTCTTCTTCTT
The DNA here is from genome assembly GCF_900095145.1 of Mus pahari. Classification (NCBI taxonomy): domain Eukaryota; kingdom Metazoa; phylum Chordata; class Mammalia; order Rodentia; family Muridae; genus Mus; species Mus pahari. The sequence goes on along the minus strand of NW_018393857.1, from coordinate 4,021 downwards.
CTTCTTCTTCTTCTTCTTCTTCTTCTTCTTCTTCTTCTTCTTCTTCTTCTTC
>NW_018393857.1:0-3204 GCF_900095145.1 Mus pahari | reverse complement strand
GAGAGAGAGACTGGGCCTGGCCTGAGCACTTGAATAGTTAGAACCATATATACAAAATACCATGAATTTCTTTCTTTCTTTTTTAAGATTTTATTTCCTTATTCTAAGTAACTACCCTGTAGCTGTCTTCAGACACTCCAGAACAGGGTATCAGATCTCATTACAGATGGTTGTGAGCCACCATGTGGTTGCTGGGATTTGAACTCAGGACCTTCAGAAGAGCAGTCAGTGTTCTTAACCGCTGAGCCATCTCTCCAGCCTGACCATGAACTTCTAAGAAAATCACAAGGCCATTACAGCACATGCAAAATTCTCAAAAACTCTTATAAACCAAAGCAGTTTTCTCTAAGTCCAATATTTCCCCCCCAATGGCAATAGATGCATAACCACACCAAGGCTAATGAATATGCAAAAGCTCTGCAAAGTCTAAAGAGCATCTCCTGGAGAGAGTCAGCTGCAGCCATGGTAAAGTCAACACATGGTTCCTCATGGACAAGACTGATTCAGTCTATAAACAGGCCATGTATATCCTCCACCTCATGCTCCTATGATGTCTTGGCTTTACATAGATCAATATTCCTTTCACCAGCCCTTTCCTGTTGACCTTGGTATTGGAAGGTTCCTTGTCTGAACTTGAAGGAAGCTCTAGACTTTGGACAGAAGAAGTATACAAGGACTGAAAAGGCACTGTTCACTGTAGCTCCTAAGTTCAGTGGTGAGCATGCAGATTTTCAAAAAATTATCAGCCTTGGGATAGATGGATCAGGGTTTAAGAGCACCTGTAGCTTTTACTGAAGATGAAGTTTTAGTGACCAGCACCCAAATGGAGACCGTTAACTATCTATAACTCCAGAACCAGGAGGGCCCAACATCCTTTTCTGACCTCTGCAGTTCATGTCGTCCATAGAAATAAATGAAGACAAAAACACTCATCCAGTCCCGCAGTTAACAGATATTCTTTAATAGGGTTGTTAGTTATGTCTTTAGTTGTGAGGCAGTATCTTCCTATGCAACTCAGGCCAATCTGAACTTCCTGACTCTCCCACATCATTATACTAAATGTTGAAGTACAGGTGTGTACCATCACGCTCAGCTAGAGTTTTAGGTATTTAGAACTGTCAGTAACCTTCAAGAGCATCCTTACTCCAGGACAACAGGAGAGAATGGGACTACCCATTTCCAGAAAATCATCAAGCGTTTGGACTGGGGGTGTCTCTCCTTCACATCATTAATCACTTTCATGTCCTCTTCATCCAGGAGCCAGCTGAGCATCCCGAGCCTGGTGAGGCTGGGCAGTCGGGACACACACTGACCCAGAGCCTTGACAGTGGTGGCCTGAACTTGAATGCATCCTGGGATATTTCTGCAGATGTTCAGCTCTTGCAGGTTTGGCAGCTTGTCCAGGGCTTGAAAGAATTTTCTGTATCCTTCCTGGGTAATCTTGTGATTCATTGAAATATCTAAGTTCTCAAGTTTCTGGAAACCTCCTCCGGTTGCCGCCCTGGCTGAAAAAGAAAACACGTATGAAAACACAATCCAGAGGACATCGGTAATGCTCACAAGTTATTGGAACTACTCCTAAACCATGACAATGAATGCTCTGCATGATGTTCTAGAGATCAAACCTTGAAAGCATCAAACAGCAGCCTGGTTGATGGGAAAACACCCAGACAAACAGAGAGGGGGAAGCATACACCAGGAAGCCAAGCACGGGGAGCCACAGCTGTCTGTGCAACGTGGACTTCTCTTCCGTCTCACAGGAGGACATATGTCAGGGCAGAGCGCAGGTATGGACCAGGGCACATAAAACTGTCTGAGGAATTGTGTCAACAGTGCCTCTCTTTATGCAGAGAAGGGAAGGAGACAGTCCTTAAAGCTGTCCTCTCACCGGCTACTGTAGAGCCTTCCACCTATAGCTCAGAAGGGACTCCCTGGTTACTCAAAGCAAGTCTCTGAAGGAAGTAGAGCAAACTCATGGTGACTTTGCAAGTGAAGATCTAGTACAGCTTTTGTTTCATTTTTCACTATCTAACCACGTTTTTCATTTTTTCTTAGATATTTTCTTTATTTACATTTCAAATGCTATACTGAAAGTTCCCTATAACCCCCCCCCGCCCCTGCTCCCCTACCCACCCACTCCCAGTTCTTGTCCCTGGCCTTCCCCTGTGCTGGGTCATATAAAGTTTGCAAGACCATGGGGCCTCTTTTCCCTATAATGGCCAACTAGGCCATCTTCTGTTACATATGAAGCTAGAGATATGATCTCAGGGGGTACTGGTTAGTTCATATTGTTCTTCCACCTACAGGGTTGCAGCCCCCTTTAGCTCCTTGGGTATTTTCTCTAGCTCCTCCATTGCGGACCCTGTGTTCCATCCAATATCTGACTGTGAGCATCCACTTCTGTGTTTGCCAGGCACTGGCATAACCTCACAAGAGGCCACTATATCAAGGTCCCTTTAGCAGAATCTTGCTGGCATGTGCAAGAGTATCTGGGTTTGGTGGCTGATGATGGGATGGATTCCCGGGTGGGGTAGTCTCTGGATAGTCCTTCCTTTCATCTTAGCTCTAAATTTTGTCTCTGTATCTATATCCTTTCATGGGTATTTTGTTTCCTATTCTAAGGAGGAATGAAGTATCCACACAATGGTCATCCTTCTTGGTTTCCTTGTGTTTTGCAAAATGTATCTTGGGTATTCTAAGTTTCTGAACTAATATCCACATATCAGTGAGTGCATATCTAGTGACTTCTTTTGTGATTGGGTTACCTCACTAAGGATGATATCCTGTAGATACATCCATTTGCCCAAGAATTTCATAAATTCATTGTTTTTAATAGCTGAGTAGTACTTCATTGTTAAATGTACCACATTTTCTGTATCCATTCCTCTATTGAGAGACATCTGGGTTCTTTCCAGCTTCTGGCTATTATAAATAAGGCTTATATGAACACAGTGGAGCATGTGTTCTTATTACCAGTTGGAACGTCTTCTGGGTATATGCCCAGAAGAGGTATTGCTGGATCCTCCGGTAGTACTATGTCCAATTTTTTGAGGAACTGCCAGCCTGATTTCCAGAGTGGTTGTACAAGCTTGCAATCCCACCAGTAATGGAGGAGTGTTCCTCTTTCTCCACAACCTCTCCAGCATCTGCTGTCACCTGAATTTTTAATCTTAGCCATTCTGACTGGAATGAGATGGTATCACA
>NW_018393856.1:20926-36260 GCF_900095145.1 Mus pahari | reverse complement strand
GCCAAGTAGTGGGAGTGAGTGGGTAGGGGAGCAGGGGTGGGGGTGGGGTATAGGGAACTTTTGGGATAGCATTTGAAATGTAAATAAAGAAAATAATAATAATAAATGTAAAATTAGAATAAGGATCGATCTTGAATACTCTGATAACAGACCTTAACATTTATGCATAGAATTCCCAGTTGAAAATTGTTTATTTGGTCTCATGTGTAACAGTGCTGTTGCTTCTTATGATTCATGACTGTTTTGTCCTTTAGTATGGATACCATTAAAAAGCAAAAATCCTTACTTGTTGAATGTATAAATTAATGAATAAAAATAAACAACTAAATACATAAGTAAAAAAAAAAGGTAAAACAAATGTAATCCATATTGAAAACCAATATGATGAGGTGTATATAAGGTATAATAAAGACCATCCTGAGTATGTTAAAAAAAAATTTTAGTTTCTTTATATTTCAAATATAAAGAGGTAATTTAGGATGTTTCTAAACAAAATAGCAAAGCAAGCAGGGGAAAGCGCTTCTTGTTTGGCCAAAGATAATTATTTTATATTTTAAGTTCTATCTACCCTTACATATGTAATGTACAACTACGTTTCTCTGCACATAGATTCCATAACCAGTAGAGGTTGTGGAAACCCTGCTTTCTTCAACAGCTGCCCTTTCGTATATAGAAGTATCTTTAGCTCCTATGTTGTTTCAGCGGCACCTACATGTGTGGAGACACCATCACACAGGGCATAGAGGGAGACCCGTGACCTCAAACTCATCTTCCCAAGACAAGCCAGTGCTGCTTTCTCAGCTCTGCCCCACAGTTATTTACATTAGTTTGCATCCAGGGTAGGAAAAGATTAGATTGAAAAATATATGAAATGACATGTAAATGTTAGAAGTGTCATTGAAGTTTTATAATAAATAAGGGTTGCTTTTAGAATAAGGTCAATGTTGGGGTGGCATTGATATTTCAATTCCTAGCTGATATTTAATGCATTCAATGTTGGAAATAAACAACCAGTTACAGCAAAGACCTTCAATAGAGACTGGCACAAGGGACTCTAAACTTGTCCTCATCCATGTCTGGGACTTCATCAGGAAGCAGAATCCCAGGGTGCTGAGCAACACTTATTTTACTCCTGTCTAATGAGGGATTTGAGAAGGAAAACCAAGGCCTGTGTGTCAGAAGCTGGTCCCCAGCCAGGCCACACATTGGAACTTTGAGACAGTGAAAACAAGTCAGGAGACGCAGGAAGTTGGTTAGTTGTTCATTTTCTCATCTCACATCCTTCCTCTCAAAACAATTAAACCCTAACTAAGCTGGAAATAACTTCTGAGCAAAACAGACACTGTAACTGTGGGAGAGGGGTAAGCAATACTTCAGGGACAGAGGCCCTGCAGTGACCTTCCTTCTCCCTGACACTGTGACGACCTGAAACCTGAAGTCTACAGTACCTGATGGCAGCCAAGAGCCCCACAGATCCAGACAGTACAAATATGACCTGGCAAGTGTCACCTTCCCAGAGCTGCCCCAGAGCCTGTCTGTAGCACAGAGGTCCAGGTGAGTACATGGAGGTAAGATCTTAGATTCCCTCAGCTGTGCCATAGAGAGATGCGTTAAGGCTAAAGCTCCCCTGATTAAGCCAGGGTAGAGTTGAGAGGCTCCTGCACATTTCTTCTGACCCTGGCAAGGCTGGTCTCTGACTCTAGAGATCTCAAAGGATAGCACTGGAGATACAAAAGAGGGACAGAAATGCTGAGGTGTTGCTATCCATCCTTAGGCTGGATTCAGCACAGAGCTTTGGGTGGGTCTTTGCTTAAGGTTACCTCCTTCCGTTTTGTTTGTTTGTTTTTAAGGAGTCATTAAGAAAGAGAAGATTTTCAGATGTCTATCGAAACTTGAGACACTGATAAAACACTCACATAACATCAGCGGTGAAGAGTCTGAGTTAATAAATGTTTTTCAATGGTTTATATCGAGAGACTCTTGTCTCAAAAATAATGTGACAAAACAAAACCAAAGTAAAATCAATGTCTAGGTCCAGGTTTGTTGGCACCGTGGCTCCAACAGTGCCACAAGTATTTATAAATATTGTACTTTTCATGTGGGTGCACATATTGGCATATGTTTTCTTTTATAAAAACTTTACAACTTCCAATGTGAAGGCTTTCCTTCTGTATCCATTCTTAAAAATCTATCAATTCTATCACATGATATCCTAACACACTCATGTCAACTATACACATTGTATGCATAGCTGGAATGGAGAACTATAAACCACTAAGAGCTACAGTTACCACTACAGTCTTTAGAATTCCTGCTATAAGGATCCAGGCTGTGAACTAGTACACCCTGAAGCAACTCATCTGAACGTTATCCCAGCACTAAGTAGCAAAAAGTAACAATCTGAACGGAGCACAGGGTCCCCAGTGGAGGAGCTAGAGAAAGTATCCAAGGAGCCGAAGGCTTTGCAGCCCCATAGGAGGAACAACAATATGAACCAACCAGTACCCCCAGAGCTCCCTAGGAGTAAACCACCAATTAAAGAGTACACATGGAGGGACTCACAGCTCTAGCTGCATACATAGCAGAGGATGGCCTAGTTGGTCATCAATGGGAGAAGAGGCCCTTGGTCCTGTGAAGATTCTATGCCCCAGTATAGGGGAATGCCAGTGCCAGGAAGAGGGAGTGGGTGGGTTGGTGAGCAGGGGGAGGGGAGAGGGGATAAGGGGTTTTCAGAGGGGAAGCCAGGAAAGGGGATAACATTTGAAATGTAAATAAAGAAAATATCTAATAAAAACATTTTTTTAAAAAGTAACAATCTTTTTACTTGTTTTGATTTTTAAAAAACCAGGGTGGGAGAATGTTACCTATCTCAGCCTTTTGAAGGTTAGACCTAAACAAGGATCAACCATCTATCTAAACAGAAGTGTATCTTGTCTTTTAATTTCCTATAGCAGTTCCCAATATAATGTGGAAGGTGAGTCGCCCCTCCCTCCTCTGACAGTCCACTTCAGTAGAAGGAATCACATATTCGAACATCAGAATCTGCTCTCAAATATGATTTGAAGTTTGGAAAATGGAAGAGAGGACTAGAAAGGTAGGAATCCTAGGAAAGCAAGAATTAAACAGATTAATGTTACTATTCTCCATCAGAATCTGGAGTGAATTGATAGCTGGGGTTTTTGCAAATTCCAATCTCTGACTGAACACTTAATTTTTATATTAAATATGTTAATGAATGCTGATGTGCTTGGTATTAATATTTGGAGGGTATTTCATTATGTGCAGATCTTTAGGATGATTTTCCAATTTCTAGGAAGCACTGAAACAGGAAATAATTGCTTCTTTGTCAGAGGAGCAGTTGAAAGGCAATGACTGACATTTCCAGAGTGAGGAGACTACCTGAACTGGAATCTGTAAACAAAGCTAGATTCTTGTAAGTCCCCTGTGAGATTATCAGGACATCGATATTTAAATAATCCTGTGAGTTTAGCAGGAAGGTGAACAGGGAACAGAAGCCCTCTAAGTACTCAAAACACAGGTCCATGGAGCCGCTGTAGCATCTGGACTCCTCTTATTTTAGAAAAGGTGCCCAAAGCTTACCATAAATCCCTGAGAAATGGGAGTGGAGCTCCCGAACAATAAGATAAACATCCTGACGAGGTCTAAGTTCTGGATTTACCTGGGACAGATGTAGAACGAAGCAGCATGCCTGACAAACAAACAGGTTAGAGGAAAACCAGGCTGCAAAGCCAAGTGTCACAACTGCTGTTAAAGTCCCCATAGAGTCAAATGCCAGGATGGCCTCTTAGATGTTAGAATCCCTGCTCACAGCAATAAGGACCAAGTTACTGTGTTGCCTACAGCTGGCACTGAGCACTCATAACTCAAAATTTCACTCATCTCATGGCAGAACATAACATGCCATTAGTCCAATTCTCCTGTTCACCTCATCATCATTCCCTGCTCCAGAGCTGCTCCTTGCTCCCTTAGATGGCCTGAGGCCACTGGAGTCACAGATGCCCTGAAGTCTATCCACTGGGATCACAGCTCTATGCTTCCCTGTCTCCTAAGAAGCACCACAGGGTTCTGCTAGAAACCCACCCTGGCTGCAACTAGGGGTAATATGAATTTTTCAGCATATTTGTGATGATTCAACTTTAACTGCAGGACCCTATCTGAAAAAGTTATTCAACTTGACTTGACACTGAGGAATATGTTTAAAAAATAACTGGTGAACATTTATATGGGGTGAAATCACAGAATGGTCAGTATGAAAATTTTTAAATATCATATTGTAGAAATTGAAGTTCTAAAGCTTTGAAGCCAAATGAAATGTAGAAATGGTTAAACTGATCAAGATGCAAATAAGAAGGGGCCTCAGACTTTGGAAGTTGGATGACAAATATGATGAAATAGAGTAAGAAACAGTGATGAATGTTTGGTTGGAGAAACTTGGAGTGCAATTCAGCTATGCTGAGAGTTAACACGGATAATTCAGGCACAGAGAGACACAGAAATAGAGACACAAAGACATACACAGACACACACACACACATACACACTTAAGTCAATTTTGCTAGTGTAAAGGGAAAACATATACCTTTAAAAACTTTAGATTTTGAATAACAGTTAACAAACTCATTTTTTGAGAACACACACAATATGCCAGAGTCTGTAGAACAAAGGGGGAGATTGAAGAACCTAACCTGGAACGTGACATGTGTCCAACTCTGCCTCTTGAACATCAGAAAATGCTACTATGCAGATGTGCTGTTCTGATCCATGTCTAGCATTTCTATAGCTTTCTGGAAAAGTGTTTGCATCCTGGATACACGTTGTTCTACCTAGGAAGTGAAAATGGTTTTGAAGTTTATTGAGAAAATGGTTTTCCTCTTCATGATTCTGGTTGGCACTCTGGGGAACATGTCTGTTTCTGTAAATTATATGTTCATTTGGGGGAGAAGCACTGGGAAGAAACCCATACACCTTATTCTCATCCACTTGGCTTTTACAAACATCATACTTCTTCTTGCAAAAGGATTGCCAAAGACAATAGCAGCTTTTGGTTTGAGAAACTTCCTAGATGACACTGGCTGTAAGATCATTGTTTACCTGGAGAGGGTGGCCCGGGGCCTCTCCATCTGCACCAGCAGTCTCCTCGCTATGGTCCAGGCCATCATCATCAGTCCCAGAGGATCTGGGTGGAGGAGACTCAGGCCAAAGTCTGCATGGCACATCCTTCCATTCTTGTCATTCTTTTGGACATTCAATTCCTTAATAAGTATACACCTAATCCATTCCATCACAAGTACAGGTCTGAATACATCACATCTCAAGAATAGTGACAACTATTGCTATTTCATCCTACCAAGTCAGAAAACAAAATGGATTGTTCTCCCTCTCCTGGTCATGAGAGATGCAGTGTTTCAGGGTGCCATGGGAGGGGCCAGTGGCTACATGGTATTTCTTCTCCACAAGCACCACCAGCATGTCCTCTACCTTCAGAACTCCAAGCTTCTCTACAGAACTCCCCCTGAGCTGAGAGCTGCTCAGAGTGTCCTCCTTCTGATGCTCTGTTTTGTTTTCTTCTACTGGACAGATTGTACCTTTTCTCTAATTTTAAGTCTCTCTTTAGTAGAAAATTCCTTGATAGTAAATATTCAAGAATGTCTGACCCTTGTTTATGCATCTTTTAGCCCCCTTGTGCTGATTCACAGGGATGGACTTTTGGCTGGATATTGGACTGCTCAGTGAGAGAAACTGAGAAAATGTCTCTCATTTATCTGTTCAGTAAGTATGGAAAAAATTCTCAGTTCTGCAATATTATGGACACACTAAAACCCTACAAAGAAGTATAAAAATCTATTTATTCTCAAGACACTTTTCCTGGTGACCCAAGTTTTGAGCTGAAAATTAATTATGAATTAACTCTGTAATCTTAGCAAATTACAGTAAATAGAAACCTCATTCTCGATTTTGCTGCCCTTTTGAAGGGATTTTTGAAAAACTTTTTTATATTTATATTCATTTATGGTGTATAAAAAGTTTGCCTGAATTATGTAGCACATTCATGCCTGATGCCTGTACAGTCTGGAAGACTCCACCAAATGTCCTCTGACCGACTGGAATAAGAGAGGTTGTTCTGAACCAAAATGTGGTTGCTGTGAATTGAACCTGAATCCTCTGGAAGACCAGCTAGTGATTTTTAACTACTGAGGCATTTCTCCAGCACTAAGAAAATGGTCTTAATTATGTTTTTTAAAATTGGTCTTTCAATGACTGGAAGCATCCAAATGAATTTGGTAAATTTAACAATTTCATCGAAATTTAGTCATGTTAGTTCAAGAAATACCACATCTTGACCTGATGTTGTGCTTGCTAATATTAGTATCACAAGGTACACAGTAAAGTATCCTTTAATGTCTTTCTGTGTTTATGTTTATGTCATATATATATATATGTATGTATATATATGAATATATATAATATATACACACATGTACTTGTATGTATGAGCGACATGATGTTGGAGCTCTTAGATGTGAAACAGTAACAGTAAACACCTACCCCACCCTGAATCTGAAAATCAACTTAATTTCTCAAAGATTAGTGACCCAGTTATTAACAAGGTTAAAGACATGAGTGAAGCCAGAGGAAACTTAAAAGTTGACTGCAGAACTCCTGAAACAACACAGTATCCATGACAACCAGGATCTGAGTGATTTCATTTCAGTCCATGACCAGTATTCTTTGCTGAAAGAGAATACTACATATTCTTTGTTCTCAGATTTCCCTAATTCATGACAATACACAACAGCAATTTTTTTTTGCTTTCATATAGTGTACCTTAGAAAGCATCCACACATATAGAACAAACCCAGCCTTCCCTTAGATGTCAGGAATCGAAATCAAGCCTCTTGGATGAGTGTACTCCAGTGTTTCAAAGGTACACTCCAGGCTACACCTACTAGTAACTTAACTTTGTTTCAACAAGAGATTGTTTCTTTGGGTGGATCAGCTTTAATTATTGAACTGTAACTGGAAAATGTATAGTTTAATGTAATATTGAACCCTAAAATGGCATTTAATACTAAAGCACAGAATCAGTTTGGGGTTCAAATATAACCCAGGAAGTATTTAGGTTGTGAAACAAAGACACACAAATTGAAAGAGAAAAGGCAACTCTGGGAGTCCTTTTGCTTACCCAAGGGAAGACAGTAGGGAAAACTGAGTCAAGACAGTGGTCCAGAGAGATGGCTCAGCAAGGAAAGCACTTAGTGCCTAGCCTGCCAACCTGACTTGCATCCTGGAGCCATATAGTAGAAAGTCAGAACCAGTTCCTGGGAATTGTCCTCCAGCTTCCACAAATAAACACACACCATGACAAATGTGTATGCCTAGACATATAACATATATGCATATAAAATGAGTATAATTTTAAATATTTAATATCAGAGACATAATGAAAGTTGAAACACCTCTAATGTTTGCTATATTGAAGTACTTGAAGCAACATGTTCCTCAAGTGTTTCCATATGTACCATGCATAAGAGAGACACATTTCCAAGTGTCTGTATATAGAATATAGGTAAGGTGCATTGATTTAGCCCCTGGCATTTAGAATTACAAAATGGAAATATGACAGAATAAAGTAAGAAAGATAGGAACAAATTACGTAGCAATTATGTAATGCTATGAATGACCCTTGTCAGGATAAACGAGGATTCAAATGATATGGTTTGTCTAAATTTGGAGCTCAAAGGATTTGATTATTAGATATTCTGTGTTAGATTATAGAACAAAATATGGGGGTTTGAATGACAATGGCTCCTATGGGTTCATCTTGGAATGGTTAATCATCAAAGAGAGACAAGAGGGAAGTAGTATTAGGAGTTGTGACCTTGTTGGGGGAAGTATATCACCAGGGGTAGGCTTGGAGGTTTCAATAGGCTACACACGGCTCAGTCTCTCTCTGTCTCTCTCTGTCTCTCTCTGTCTCTCTCTGTCTCTCTCTCTCTCTCTCTCTCTCTCTCTCTCTCTCTCTCTCTAGACCAGGATGTAACTCTTAGCTACATTAATAGATCAATAGTTCTGATGATTTTGTACATAACAGACCTTAAGATTCTACCAGGAAATGTCTATATCTGATAAACTTTAAGCAACTTTTAGAGTAGATGATTCCTTGGCAGAGTGCTTTCAGGGGATAGTCAGGAAAAGCACATAAATATTGGAGTAGGTAATTTTTAATATGACCCCACGTGCAAGATGATAAAGAACAAAAATGATCCACAACACCCTACTCAAGGCGTATGTGCTATCTGCAGCCCTACCTAATTAATCTATGTGTTACTTACTGCCAAGGTCAATTCAGAGTCGGAGACAAAGAAAATCACATGACTTTCCCTAGGAAGCAAACCTGTTTGGGCAAGTATTACCTCTTTGGATTAGCTACATTTTTTATTAGTTCAACATCCTTCTTTTTTTTTTTTTTTTTTTTTTTTTTTAAAGATTTATTTATTTATTTATTATATGTAAGTACACTGTAGCTGTCTTCAGACACTCCGGAAGAGGGCGCCAGATCTCATTACAGATGGTTGTGAGCCACCATGTTGTCGCTGGGATTTGAACTCAGGACTGGGATTTGAACTTCGGAAGAGCAGCCGGGTGCTCTTACCTGCTGAGCCATCTCACCAGCCCCTCAACATCCTTCTTAAGGAATCAATTTGTACAGAACTTTGAAGAGGATCTGGGAAGGGAGGCATCTAAGGTAATACATGAATATCATGGCTTGTAAATTGAATGACATCATTCTGTGTTCAGATTTCTCATGGAAAAACATTTAGAGATGAAGGGTATAATGAACTAGTTTCTGTGAAGGCTGAGAAGACATCAGCGTGGTGCTCATGTCCAATTGTCATCATCATCATCACCATCGACATGTCAGTGGAACCAAAAACAGAAAGTCCAAGGACAAAATCAGACATCTGTAGCAAAGAAGTCGGTGCATTTACCACACTGTTGCTTTCCCTATGGAAAACTCACAGGCATGAACTTGTCTTTCTCAAAACTCACAGGCATGAACTGCCTTATCTTTCTCAAAAGGGTTTTCCTAGTTCTGAGCATGAAGATAATTTGGAGTGACCTCATCCAGAGAATAATTTTCATTTCACTTACTGAATTGGAGTTTTAGGAAACATCATCTTATTCTTGAGATACATGCATACTTTCATCATGGGTCCTGAGAACAAAAATATAGATAGTATTCTCATCCACCTGGCTTTTGTAAACACAATCATTATTGCCTAGGGTCAGAAACATAGTCACAATTTTTTACATCAGAAACTTCCTAGGTGATATTGCTTGTAATACTGTAGTTTATCTAGAAACAGTTGCTCATGGCCTCTCCATCTGCACCACCTGTCTCCTCAGTGTGGTCCAGGCTGTCACCATCAGTCCCAGGACCACACTGTGGAGAAAGCTCAATCCACAGACAGCATGGCATGTTCTTGCCTTTCTCTTCCTCTTTTGGATCTTTAATTCCCTGATTAGCTCCAATTTGCTGCACTATATCAAAGCAGGCAATAGCATGAACAGGTCTGAAGTTGCAATGTTTACTGAATATTGTTATATGCTGCCATCCAGGCACACAGTTAAGTGGCTGTTCCTCTCTCTCATGGCTCTTCGTGATATCATTTTCCAGGGTCTCATGGGCTGCAGCAGTGGGTCTATGGGTCTCCATACATCATGTACGTGTCCTCTACCTTCACAGCTCCAAGTCTGCAAACAATTCCAGGCCAAAAATCTGAGCTACCCAGAGGGTTCTCGCTCTCATGACTTTCCCGGTCCACAGGACAAGTTATTCTGTGGGTTGAGGGGGATCACGAACCTGAGGTGAAATGGGAGGGAAAGAAGAAGGAAGCCAAGCAAAGAGTTGTCAAGGCTTCGTTTATTGCTGGCTTAAACGTTTGGTTATAAACACTGTGAGGGGGAATGGGGAGGGGTTGAGAAATGATCACAAGAAACAGAGCGAAGGACAAATGGGGGGATGCTGACTGCAGACTTGAAACTTCTTGTGATTTTCTCAGAGTCCTGGCGCCACTGCTCCGGAACACGGGGAAGCTAATCTCCGAGTCCCGGATCCTCCCAGGTGTCAGCTTAGGACAGTAGCCTTGGGAAGAGGGAGATAGAGAGCAAGCAGTCTTGGCAGGGAGGGTGTTGAACAGCCCTGGGAAGGAGAGGGCAACTCGGCTCTCAACAAAGAACTATACGGCTCTCAGATGCAAACTGTAAAAGGCCTGGGTTTTCTCAGCCTGGTCTCCAACATGTAACCTGTTTCCTTTCCTCTTATTGGGCAGATTTGATTTTCTCCTTATACACAGGTTCCACAGTGACAAGTGATTTTACAGTACCAATTATGAAAGCATTGTTAGTACTTAGCTATGCTGGTCTCAGCCCATTTGTCCTGATTATCTGGGATGTCCATATTCCTACGACCTACTACTTCCCCTGAGATAGAGGAAATATCTTTTCCCATCCAGTTCTTCATGATCAAATGCTACTGGGATGGCTTTGCCTTGCCTTTCAAATGTATCACAACAATAAATTGATTGATAAAATAGATTTTTCCCATATAGCTAGTGCTAGGTAACTGAAGACTGGTTCAAGCTCTAGGAAGTAGACAGGGATGCTCACTATCCCACCATCCCACCATTCCTACCACAGAGTTTAGCTTGTTACATCCTTCATAGGAAAGTGCAGGAGGGCATGCAGTCACCTAATTAGAATTTTATTTTTCCGCATGCTAGAGTTTTAGTCTTATAAGGACCCACAAACCTTTCTTCTCTTCTTGTTCCTTCTACAGCTCTTCCATCATCACTGACTCCTCTACTTATTTGCAAAGCACTCACTACGTGCCAGAGACTCTTGGAAACCAGTGAAGAAGGATGCCAGGAAGCATTCTTTATTTGAAGGTCTCTTACAAAGTGGGCATGACCAGGCAGAGAAGCTAATTCACTGCCTGTTGTAAGCGCTTGGCATTTCAGGGTACTAAGCATTAAAAAAACGGGTAAGAATATACACACATTGAAGACATTGACATGTGGTTGTGATTGCAATTGCTAAAGAAACTCTAATTTATGCTGGGCATGCATGTTGTTACCCACTAGCCCTGTGTCTCCGACTCCAGTCCCTGGATGATAAGTTCTCAGCAGGCTTGACTCAGTCACCCCAATATAGAAATGTACAATATGACTTTCTACATCTTATGATATGACAAAACTGCTATTTTTGGCTTCTGTAATTTGTTTATGTAGACACCTAAATATTGTTTTGAGTTACTTTACCCACTTACACTAGCAGCACAGACCATTATTGCTTGCTTATATAGAGACTGAGGGTCCACTTGTGGTTTTTACCTTAAAATAAAAAACTTTTCCCATACCCCTCCCTCAGGACATGCTTGAAATTATAACTTCAGGCTGATATCTTGTTAGTGGGTAATCAATAAATCTCTTAATTACAATTGAGACCCCAGATTCATGACTGCTGGTCCAGGATAGTTCGCAGAGAGAGGAAGTTCAAAGTGGACTTGATAAGTCCCCAGAAACATAAACTACAACTTCCCAAAATGTGTAAATTGAAAGCAAAAGCAAATGTGTGCCTGAAGCGTGTACTGATTTGTGAGTTGTGTTCGGTTTTGGAGTACCAACATTTGATGAGACAAATGCAAGATCAGATACAACTGTACACCCAGTCTCTGGCACAAAGTTGACACCTATTGTACTTCTGGTTTTGGTATATGAATGAAAGTGGCCACCACGTGTATGAGTGCATCTGGTCTTCCCTGATTATGCTCTTGTCTGGTCTCTTTCTATTGTTCTCTGTTGTCTGTTGTATTTATGTGTTCAAGTTTTGTTGTAGACATTGGAGTCAGACTGAGAGCACTGTAATTCGCCCCTGAGCTGCATGCTGAAACATTTTCAGGGGTTTCTCAAAGCAGAGTGTTCCTTCTGGCTGCTTCCACACTAGCTCTTCCCCGGGGCTCACTTTATCTCTGTCCCTCTCAGTGGCTTACTGGAGTCTGATACAGCAGGCATCTCTCTAAGCCTGTCCATTTGGGATCCATTTCCTTTATTCTGCTTCTGAAGGATGTCTTTTTCCCTGCTTGCTTTATCTCCTAGCTGGTTCCTGTCTCTGACCATGGAGCTCCAGCTGTGGCCACCCAGCACCACTGCAGTGGGGCAATTGTTTAGGCTATTCTACTTCGTTAAAAAGCTGGCTCTGGAGCTTGGATATGAGTCTCTCCTCCAGCCCCAGGCATGTTTGTTTAAAAATTTTTTCCCAAAATCTCTGTCTTGGGTCTGAAAGCTATCTGATTTTAGGACAATGAGAAGAAAACAAACCCCGCCGAAAAGACACTATGTGCTTTAAAGCAGAGAAAACATAAGTTTTCTCTACCTTAAGATTTGTAAGTTTACTAAACAGAGTTTAAAAATCTGTAAAGAAAAGAAAAAATCAGGGGCCACCTTAAGTACAAATTCGGTGGACAGTCCCCAGCCCCCAGAGGACTCACCACACCGCAGGCACCCTACCATGCCCAGGATCTTAGGATCACTGGTGAGTTGAACGAAACATCTGTTCCAAAACAACCATGAGGGGCCTGTGCCAGCAGGAGCAGGGACACAGGAAACCCGCCCAACCAGCAGCTCGGGTTCCTTTCAGTGGGTGCTGGTCTACATTGGTTTCCAACACAGCTGACATCCCCACAGTCTCCACAACCAGGCGCTCTAACAAGCCCAGGATCGTAGAATTCCAGGATCCCAGGAGCTTGATCAAACCAGGATCTCGGGGTCTCAGAGAAAGCTTGACTGCCAAGAACTCTGACTCAGATTCACAGGATCCCAGAATCATAAGATCACAGAGAAATCTGAACTCTGAGGAGTTCTGAATCAACCAGAATTATAGGAAGGACAGGCTCCAATCATATATATTGAGGGCAGCAAGCACTTGAGATAATCAGATGGCAGGAGGCAAGCCTAAAAACAGAAGCAACAGAAACCAAGNTNACTTGGCATCATCAGAACCAAACTCTCCCACCATAGTAAATCCTGGATACACCATCACACCAGAAAAGCAAGATATGGATCTAAAGTCACTTCTCATGATGATGATGAAGGACTATAAGACAGGCATAAATAACTCCCTTAAAGAAATACAGGTAAACAGGTAGAAGCCCTTAAAGAGGAAACACAAAAATCCCTTAAAGAATTACAGGAAAAAACACCGAAACAGGTGAAAGAATTGAACAAAACCATCCAGGGTCTAAAAATGGAAAGAGAAACAATAAAGAAATCACAAAGGGAGACCACTCTGGAGATAGAAACCTAGGAAGAAGTCAGGAGCCATTGATGGAAGCATAACCAAAAGAATACAGGAGACAGAAGAGAGAATCTCAGGTGCAGAAGATACCATAGAAAATATTGACACAACAATCAAAGAAAATGTGAAATGCAAAAAGATCCTAACCCAAAACATCCAGGAAATCCAGGACACAATGAGAAGACCAAACCTAAGGATAATAGGTATAGATGAGAAGGAAGATTTCCAACTTAAAGGGCCAGTAAATATCTTCAACAAAATTGTAGAAGAAAACTTCCCCAACCTAAAGAAAGAGATGCCCATAAACATACAAGAAGCCTACAAAACTCCAAATAGTTTGGACCAGAAAAGAAATTCCTCCCATCACATAATAATCAAAATACCAAATGCACAAAACAAAGAAAGAATATTAAAAGCAGTAAGGGAGAAATGTCAAGTAACATATAAAGGCAGACCTGTCAGCATTACACCTGACTTCTCCCCAGAGACTATGAAAGCTGGAAGATCCTGGGCAGATGTCATACAGACCCTAAGAGAACAAATGACTACTATACCTAGCAAAACTCTCAATTACCATAGATGGAGAAACCAAGGTTTTCCATGATAAAAACCAAATATACATAAAATCTTTCCACAAATCCAGGATAATAAATGGAAAACTCCAACACAAGAATGAAACTCTAGAAGAAGCAAAAAAAAAGTAATTTGTCAACAAACCTAAAAGAAGATAACCACATGAACAGACTTCCAACTCTAACAACACAAATAAGAGGAAATAACAATGACTTTTCCTTAATATCTCTTAACATCAATGGACTCAATCCCCAATAAAAAAGACATAGACTAACAGACCGGTTACATAAACAGGACCCAACATTTTGTTGCATACAGGAAACCCACTTCAGGGACAAAGACAGACACTACCACAGAGTAAAAGGCTGGAAAACAATTTTCCAAGCAGATGGTCCCAAGAAACAAACTGAAGTAGCCATTCTAATATCAAATAAAATTGACTTTCAACCTAAAGTTATCAAAAAAGACATGAAGGGGCACTTCATACTCATCAAAGGTAAAATTTACCAAGATGAACTCTCAATTCTGAACATCTATGCTTCAAATGCAAGAGCATCCTCATTCACCAAAGAAACCTTAGTAAAACTCAAAGCACACATTGCACTGCATACAATAATAGTGGGAGACTTCAACATCCCATTCTCATCAATGGACAGATCCTGGAAACAGAAACTAAACAGAGACACAGTGAAATTAATAGAAGTTGTGAAACAAATGGATTTAACAAATATCTACAGAACATTTATCCTAAAACAAAAGGATATACCTTCTTCTCAGCACATCATGGTACCTTCTCCATAACTGACCATATAATCCTTCACAAAACAGGCCTCAAAAGATACAGAAATATTGAAATAATCCCATGTATCCTATCAGATCACTAAGGACTGAGGCTGAGCTTCAATAACAGCATAAGAGAAAGCCCACATTTACGTGGAAGCTGAACAACACTCTACTCAATGATAACTTGATCAAGGAAGAAATAAAGAAAGAAATAAAAGACTTTTTAGAGTTTAATGAAAATGAAGCCACAACATATCCAAACTTATGGTACAGAGTGAAAGCAATCCCAAGAGGAAAACTCATAGCTCTAAGTGCCTCCAAAAAGAAACTGAGAGAACATACACTAACAGCTTGACAGCACACCTAAAATCAACAAATGGGACCTTATAAAATTGCAAAGCTTCTGTACGGCAAAGGACACTGTCAATAAGACAAAAAGGCAACCAATAGATTGAGAAAAGATTTTTACCAATCCTAAATACAATAGAGGACTAATATCCAGTATATACAAAGAACTCAAGAAGTTAGACTCCAGAAAACCAAATAACCCTGTTAAAAATGGGGTATAGCAATTCTTCACAGAGTTAGAAAGGGCGATTTG